>NW_015160846.1:454832-472880 GCF_001447785.1 Gekko japonicus | reverse complement strand
AGAGAGACACCAACTCTTATCACTGGTTCTTCCACCAAAGCACAAAGCGCATTGCTCTCACTTAGAAGAAGGTAAAATCTGGTTCTCCCGTGCCGGAGAACAAGGGGTTAGAAGTAAGTGCGCCTGAACACCCAACATTTAGGAAGCTCTCCTTGTTAAAAAATCCAGCATTTCATAGAATCATAGAGTCGGAAGAGACCTCCAGGGTCATCTAGTCCAACCCGCTGCACAATGCAGGAAATTCACAAATGCCCCCCCCACACACACACCCAGTGACCCCTGCTCCATGCCCAGAAGATGACAAAAAACCTACAGGATCTCCGGCCAAACTGGCTTGGAAAACAATGGCTTCCTGACCCCAAAGTGGCAATCGGCATTTCCCTGGGCGTGTCAGAAAGGGTCACGAGAACTAAGCACTGGTGCATTTTTGTGGCAGAATGCTTCATAAGAACACGACCTTACATTACAGTGGTGGTGGAAAGAACTCTCAAGTCACAGCCAAATATCTCCCACCCACCCCCAGCGACTGCTGTTCCATGCCCTGAAGATGGCAAAAAACCCCTTCAGGACCCCCAGCCAAACTGGCCTGGAGAACAATTGGCTCCCTGACCCCAAAGTGGCGACCGGCATTTCCCTGGGCGTGTGAGAAAGGGCCACTGAGAACTAAGCCCTGAGGCAGCCCTTCCTGCCCTCCCTCTCAGGATCTGCCCAAGTCCACAGGATCCGCATGGCTGTCCGATGGGGCCATCTGGCCTCTGCTTGAAAACCTCCAAAGGAGAGCCCACCACCTCCCGAGGAAGCCTTTTCCACTGACTTTTATTTTTTTGTTATTTTTTGTTCTGTCCTGGGCTACTTTTCTATTTACAGACAGGTCTCGTTCTACAAAGGAAATTCAGAGGTGGAAGACTGGCCCTGCAGTTTGGAGTTCTGCAGCCCCTTGTTCTCCTGCACTCCTTTCCGAACGTGAACAAACCAGGCCTCAAATTATGCTCTAGCTTCAAATGCGACATTTAGGAGTGATGGATGCGGAGGGGGAAGCAAGGAGGAGGAACATTAAGGAGCTGGTCACAAGGTACAATCAGACTCTGGAAGGAGTGACCTATAAGACTGCTACAGATCCCCAGAACTATTATTTTACTGATGACTACTCACCAACAGTCAAATGTGCAAAAACGAAGCAGGCTCTCACCAAACATGTCTCTCAGCGCTTTGAAAACCAGCAAAATTTTCCAGGGTCAGCGCTTTTGTCTGAGAAAGTGAGCTTTGACTCCCGCCTATGATGAGCTGAGCTTTGACTCTTGGACGCATACTCTGGAAAATTCTGTTGTCTTTAAAGTACTACTGGACTCGAAATTTTGTTCTAGTGCTACACACTAACACAGCTGCCCACCTGAAACGATCCTCTCACTAATGCACACCTCTTATCCCTAAGGTGTATGCATGTATGTATGTGATGAAGTGGTTAGAGGGTCGGAGTACAACCTGGGAGACCCCGGCTTGAATCCCAGCTTTGCCATGGAGGCCCGCTGGGTGGCCTGGGTCACATATTCTCTGCCTAACCTACCTCACAGGGTTCTTGTGTGGACAAAATGGAGACGGGAAGCATGTTGCAAGCGGCTTCGGAGAAAAGTGGCATATAAATGGAGGGAAAATTAAAAATACATGCATGAGTATTAAACTGTACAGGCTACTGTTTTGAAAACCGCAGCTGCTGAGGAATTTCTTCCAACTGTTCAGGAATATCTTCAGCAAAGAGAACGACCCCGACTGGGACTTTTAAATCCGTGTGGATGCAACACCATCCATTCAAGGATGCCTCCGTGAGAAGCCATCCCCAAAAGCGAGCCCAGGGCAGGAAAATGCACCCAAATCAGACCACTGGCCAGATGAGGATGTAATTAACAAACAGACGTGTGAGATTCTGGGTTTCCTTTCTCAGATGAATGCTTCGATCTTATGCAGGTTTACCTGGGAGTAAGACCCGTTAAACTCAACTAGTCTTACTTCTGAGTAAGCATACTTAGGACCAAACTGAACCAAGTCGGAGTCCAGGGGCACCTTTTAGACCAACAAAATTTAATTCGAGATATAAGCTTGTGTGTGCAGGCACACTTCTTCAGATACATGTGCACGCACACGAAAGCTGGTACCCAGAATTAAACTTTGTTGGTCTTAAAGGTGCCCCTGAACGCAAACTTGGTTCTGCTGCTTCGGACCAACACGGCGACACCCCCTGAATCTATCTTAGGACCAAACTGTAAGGCCGGTGTCCTATTCTCTAAAGAATTCTATGAAGTTGTGTGTTCATGGTGAGCTTTGGGCTGTAAAGTTGTGATCCTAAATAGGAGGAGAGGAGGAGAGGAGATTGGATGTATCCCCCGCCCTTCACTACCCAAAGGAGTCTCAGAGCGGCTTACAAACCCCTTTCCCTTCCCCTCCCCACAACAGACACCCTGTGAGGTAGACGGGGCTGAGAGAGCTCTTGACAGAAACGGCTCTTTTTCAAGAACAGCTCTGATCAGAACTATGGCTTGCCCAAGGTCATCCAGCCAGGTGCAAGTGGAGGAGTGGGGAATCAAACCTGGTTCTCCCAGATTAGAGTCCGCGCACTTAACCACTACACCAAACTGGCTCTCACTTTGGGAGAGTCAGTTCCAGTTCTCACTTTGGGAACAAGTTCCGGTGACGGGGGGAAGCCTTGTTACCCTCTTGCAGCACAGGCAAAGAGGAGACTTGGGAACACCGTAAAGACCCATGTTTCTAGTGGCAGAACCTTTTGTGAACTAGCGCCCACTTTTTCTGGCTTGGCTGCTTGCCGTTTCAAAAAGCAGCCTTCCGTTCGCACACGTTTCTGCCACAATAAATCTCCCCGGTGCCACCAAGACTGGGGTTTTGTTTGTTTTGTTTTTGCTAGGGAACGAGTCCAATTGTGGTTGGGGAGACTTAATTCTCTCCAGTGCCGTTTTGATCCTCCCCTTCCGTTCCCTCCAGGGAGTTCAGGCCAACCTGTGTGGGTTTCCCATCCCAATGCGCACGATCCAGCCCAAATGTGCATGTGTGTGCTTTTCCCCCCAGTGGGCAAGAACTATACTGCCCTGTGAACAAAGTGGAGCACGTTCAGACAAGGCCGTCCTTAACCCTAACAGAAATGAAAACATGAAGTTGCCTTATATTGGATCAGACCCTTGGTCTGTCAAGGTCAATATTGTCTACACAGACTGGCAGCTGCTCTCCAGGGTCTCAGGCGGAGGAAGGTCTTTCCCATCACCTTTTAGCTGGAGATGCCGGGGACTGAACCTGGGACCTTCTGCATGCCAAGCAGAGGCTTTGCCACTGAGCCGTGGCCGCTCCCTTATAATATATGAACCCATGAAGCTGCCTTATACTGAATCAGACCACTGGTCCATCAAGGTCAGGATTGTCTACTCAGACTGGCAACCACTCCCCAGTCTCGGGCGGAGGTCTTTCCCCTCACCTACTGCCTGGTCCTTTCAACTGGAGGTGCCAGGGATTGAACCTGGGACCTCCTGCATGCCAAGCAGAGGCTCTGCCACTGAGCCACAGCCCCTCTTTACAGCTCTCCAGGGTCACAGGCGGAGGTCTTTCACATCACCTCCTGCCTGGTCCTTTTTAACTGGAGATGCCGGGGACTGAACCTGGGAGCTTGGGCATGCCAAGCAGAGGCTCTTCCACTGAGCCACGGCCCCTCTTTACAGCTCTCCAGGGTCTCAGGCGGAGGTCTTTCACATCACCCACTGCCTGGTCCTTTTTAACTGGAGATGCCGGGGACTGAACCTGGGACCTCCTGCATGCCAAGCACAGGCTCTGCCACTGAGCCACGGCCCTTCCCATGAAATAAAAGGTTCAGTACCCAGAAGTTGTGATGTTTTAGAATAAAGGAAAAGGTATCGGGAAAGACTGCTGGGGAAGGCCTCGGAGGGAACAGGGTAAGAACAGCCAGCCAAGTGTTACTCATGAAGAACTTCCAACCCACTTGAGTCAAACTGGTATCTCAAATGAGGCCGAATGAAGTCTGCCTCAGCCATGACTAACACCAAGCCGGCCCAACACCGTCGCGTAAAGGTGAGCTCATTCCACAGACCTGACCCACCTTTCTCCCTAATGAGAGACATCCGTCTGTCTCTCCAGTGAGAAAGGTCTGCGTCAGCAAGGAAGCCGTTTCCTCTCTGGCCGATATGGGCTTGAGAATTCACCCACGCAGGCATTTCCTTACCCTTTCCTCCCACAATCACCACTTCTCTCTCTCTCTCTCTCAAAATTAAGGACTTTTTGTACTGGGGGGGGGGACAGGGTGCTTACGACACCTCTCTGGGAACGCGGCGACCAAAAACGTGCCCTGCATTCCCCGCCCCATGGTGTTTGCAAATTAATTTCACCGCTTCCTAAGCGAAAAAGGCTACAGAAGAAAGGAAGGAAACTCTCTCTCCTGTTCTCTCTCTCTCTCCCTCTGAACCCAGTAGCATTTCTCCGCTCTCCCCAGCCTTCATCCAAGGGAAGCGATTTCCAAATAGTCTGCATTCTTTCCCTTATAAGGAATATCTCCCCAGGATCTATATGCGGTTCCTTTGAACAAAGTTAAATAAACGCCGGGGCTGGAACGCTGCTGACTCCCATCTATAGAAAGCCACATGCCGAGAAACACACATCTGAACCCTATTATGCCCTGCTGGTCTCAGACGGGACAGTCATTTTGCGGTCCTCAGGGCTGGAATTAAATTCGAGGAGATTCCTTTCTCTGCTGGGCACCAGAAATTTCCCCCTTAAACCAACACAATGAATTAAATCGGGGGCCGCAGACTTTGTCTTCCAACTCCAAACGGAATCTCCCTCCCTCAACATTTTGCTTCCAGACTTGTTTTATCTCGCACCCCAAAAACTGCCTGCTTATCATTTCTTTCCCGGACGTCAAATAAAGCTGCTTTTTAAAAAAAGAGACAAATCCAAAGGCTGCCTGTCACCATCAGCTCAGGGACGGGCATCTCTCCCTCCAATCGCAGGAAGAAGTCTTTACTCGGAAAGAATGTCCCTCACACCGTAATGGATGTGGGGCCGAAAATGCTTGGGCGTTACAGGCATGGAACTATTTAATGCTCGTCAGGGGTCAGACAGGTGGGTGGGATGAGAGACCGCAACGGGGGGGAGGGGAGGCTCTTGCACTATACCATATAAAGTACTGAGCTATATATAACCCCCTGCTTATTCTCTGGATCTCTGTCCCCCGCGGACTGCAGACCCAAGCAAGTATCGTCTTCCGAGCCAGTCCTTTGGACGGCGGAACCACGTTTTCCTTGACCGGCCCCCTTGCTGGCCTTAGCTCTCTTCCGAACTCTTCAAAACCAGGAGGAGGCTCTAAAAGGAAGACTATCCGGCGACCCTCGTGGGCACTCCCGTGGGCTTTGGAGACCCGGCCCCACAGAGAAACGGAAGGATGCCCCAAGTTTGTCCCACGAAAGTTTTTATCATCCCAAAAGCACGATGAATTCAGCTTGAGTGGTAGAAAGGGCCATTACGTTGCAGCTGGCTTATGGCGACCTTGTGGGGCTTTCCAAGGCAAGAGACGCTTCAGAGGCGGTTTGCCATGGCCTGCCTCTGCGTAACGACCCCGGACCTCCTGGGTGGTCCTCCCCACCCAAGGACTAAACAGGGCCAAAGGTCTTTTAGATTCCAAAAACTGGTAAGATCAGGCTAGCGTGGGCCATCTGGGTCAAGGCAAGAGACGTTCAGAGGTGGTCTGCCATGGCCTGCCTCTGCACAGCAACCTCGGACCTCCTTGGTGGTCTGCCATCCAAGGAGTAAATAGGGCAAAATGTTGTTTAGATTCCAAAATCTGGTAAAATCAGGTTAACCTGGGCCATCCAGGTCAAGGCTAGAGATGTTAAGAGGTGGGTTTGCCATTGCCTGCCTCTGCGTAGCAACCCCGGACTTCCCTGGTGGTCTCCCATCCAAGGACTAACCAGGGCCAAACCTTGTTTAGATTCCAAAATCTGGTAAGATCGGGCTACTCTGGGCCATCCAGGTCAAGGCAAGAGACGTTCAGAGGCGGTTTGCCATTTGCCTGCCTCTGCGTAGCAACCCTGGGCTTCCTTGGCGGTCTCCCATCCAAGGACAAACCAGGGCTCACCCTGCTTAGCTTCTGAGGTCTGATGACATTGGACTAGCGTGGGCCATCCACATCAAGGCAAGAGACGTTCAGAGGCGGTTTGCCATTTGCCTGCCTCTGCGTAGCAACCCTGGGCTTCCTTGGCGGTCTCCCATCCAAGGACAAACCAGGGCTCACCCTGCTTAGCTTCTGAGGTCTGATGACATTGGACTAGCGTGGGCCATCCACATCAAGGCAAGAGACGTTCAGAGGCGGTTTGCCATTTGCCTGCCTCTGCGTAGCAACCCTGGGCTTCCTTGGCGGTCTCCCATCCAAGGACAAACCAGGGCTCACCCTGCTTAGCTTCTGAGGTCTGATGACATTGGACTAGCGTGGGCCATCCAGTTCTACCTTAGGCAATTGTTATCGTGTGCACCAGAATTCTGCGTGCCACAAACAGCAGCCCCGTCGTCCCCTGCCTGAGTGGTCAGTCCTAAGAGGCCTCCTTCCGCCTCGGGTTCGAGCCACGCCTGGCGAGATCAGTGGTACTCCAAACACAGAACTCCTCTCGGCCTGTCTTTTGGCGGTGGGCCACAATCGTTCCAGGAAACCGGTGGGCCGCCGTCCGGCCACACGGGTCAGGAAATGCCTGGCCTGGTGGTCCAGGGTGAAGCGCGGGGCCGTAGAAGTCGGGTGGACAGGCGGGAGAGAGAAAGGGAAGCGGCGTGTCTGCGTGGGGCGGTGGTCGGGGGGGAGCCTACTTACGTCTGTCGCCTTTTTCTCCGCCACCTCCAGCTTTTCCTGGGCATCTTTCAGGGACTCGGAGTATTTATCCAGCTCATCTTCAGTGCCTTTGAGCTTCTTTTGCAGAGACACCAGCTCATCCTCCAGCTAACCGGGCGGCCAACCGAGAGGGGCAGAGAACGGAAGCGGCGGTGGTGGTGGTGGGCACGGTAGGTGGGGGTGCAGCAGGCAACAAAGACGGTGCAGAGAAGAGGTGCGGGTGCAGAAGGACAGAGGAAGACAGAGGGAGAGAGGAGAGAGAAAGAGAGAGACGTTAGCATCCTCTCGCAACGATACCTTGGTGGCCTTCTCATCGGCCGCGAGCAGGCTCTCCTCGGAGTTATGCATCTCTTCCAGAACCCGGTCCCTCTCGTCCTCCGCGACCCGCAGTTGCTTTTCCAACTGCGCTATATCGTCCTCTATCTAGCCATGCGCGTGGCAAAACGGGAGAGGAGGAAAGGACAGGTTGCGGTGGGGTGTCCGAGCAGGCCGCCCTCCCTCCCTTTCAACCCCCTCTCGCCCCAGCCTGGTGGGGCCACACGGGTCAGACGTTCGGGGCAGCAGGTACAGAAGCTGAGGACGGAACCGGTACAGGAAGGCACCCGAGGTCCTCCTTATTAGCCGTGGGTGCAGCCGGATCCGCAAGCCAGCCGCCTCCCTGTGCTTAGATTCCAAGGCGAAGGCCCTCACCTAGCCAGGGTGAGTCACGGCCGGTTTCAGTGAAACCGCTGGGAAAAGTCCTTTCCCCACCAAGTTCAGGCTCCTCATTTTTTTCACAGGGAGGCTAACTTTTGGGCCGGCTGGGTGCCACGGCCTCACAGTGTTGGGATTTGCCCCTGAAGAGACGCTTGGGAGATCAGAGGGCTCCACTGGATTGTGGGCACATGTCTGACTCGGGGCGGACCGGTTTCCAAGTCAAATAGGCTGGGCGCTGGCAGGTCAGGACCCGGGGAAGGGGGTCCCCTCCGCACCGGCGTCTGCCACCTCCTGCTCTTCCGTGCCCAGCTTTGGACCAACCCTGAGAAATGTCCCCCCTCCCCCCCCTGTACAGCAAGCCAACACCCAAAGCCCCCTGGGCTGAGCCAAACCAGCTATTTCCCTCTCTTTCCGCTCTCCAGCCTTCTTGCCTTTTCCAGGGGCGAAAGGAGAGCGGCAGGGAAGGCGCCCAAGCCCGACTGAGTTTCCTCTGGACTAAACCACCCCAACCAGTGTTCCCTCTAAGCTGAGTCAGTGTGAGCTAGCCCACAGTTCTTTAGCCTCCGGCTCACACATTTTTGCCTTCGCTCAGGAAGGATGCGGCTCCAGAGCAAACTGATTTATGCAGCAGCCGAATCGCTCGCTCACAGCTTTAAGGCCGGTAGCTCAAAAAGTAGGATTTTGGCTCACAGGACTCCACAGCTTAGAGGGAGCCTTGACCCCAAGATCTGGAAGGAATCCGGCCTTTTGAATCGGATCCCTCCGGGGCGGGAGGCACCCTCAGGGCCCCGCTCCGGGGGTCGGGTCCCCCTTGCGCTCAGGCGGGCTTACTCCCGAGTAGACCAAGCCCTCCTGGAGGAGGAGGAGGCGGCGGCGGCGGCGCTGGGGCAGGATCCTCAGGAGGCTGGATTAGGTGGACCCTCACAGGTCCGATCCAGCAGGGCTCTCCTGATGTTCTCCTCAGGGGAAGGCCTCGGCCCCTCTGCCCTGCTGTTGGCCCTCCTGAGGAACTGGTTGGCTCCTGTGTGGAGACAGGAGGCTGGATTAGGTGGACCCTCACAGGTCCGATCCAGCAGGGCTCTCCTGATGTTCTCCTCAGGGGAAGGCCTCGGCCCCTCTGCCCTGCTGTTGGCCCTCCTGAGGAACTGGTTGGCTCCTGTGTGGAGACAGGAGGCTGGATTAGGTGGACCCTCACAGGTCCGATCCAGCAGGGCTCTCCTGATGTTCTCCTCAGGGGAAGGCCTCGGCCCCTCTGCCCTGCTGTTGGCCCTCCTGAGGAACTGGTTGGCTCCTGTGTGGAGACAGGAGGCTGGATTAGGTGGACCCTCACAGGTCCGATCCAGCAGGGCTCTTCTGAGGTTCTCCTCAGGGGAAGGCCTCGGCCCCTCTGCCCTGCTGGTGGCCCTCCTGAGGAACTGGTTGGCTGGACTAGATGGACCCTCACTGGTCTGACCCAGCAGGGCTCTTCTGATGTTCTCCTCAGGGGAAGGCCTCGGCCCCTCTGCCCTGCTGTTGGCCCTCCTGAGGAACTGGTTGGCTCCTGTGTGGAGACAGGAGGCTGGATTAGGTGGACCCTCACAGGTCCGATCCAGCAGGGCTCTTCTGAGGTTCTCCTCAGGGGAAGGCCTCGGCCCCTCTGCCCTGCTGGTGGCCCTCCTGAGGAACTGGTTGGCTGGACTAGATGGACCCTCACTGGTCTGACCCAGCAGGGCTCTTCTGATGTTCTCCTCAGGGGAAGGCCTCGGCCCCTCTGCCCTGCTGTTGGCCCTCCTGAGGAACTGGTTGGCTCCTGTGTGGAGACAGGAGGCTGGATTAGGTGGACCCTCACAGGTCCGATCCAGCAGGGCTCTTCTGAGGTTCTCCTCAGGGGAAGGCCTCGGCCCCTCTGCCCTGCTGGTGGCCCTCCTGAGGAACTGGTTGGCTGGACTAGATGGACCCTCACTGGTCTGACCCAGCAGGGCTCTTCTGATGTTCTCCTCAGGGGAAGGCCTCGGCCTCTCTGCCTTGTGGCTGGCCCTCCAGAGGAACCGGTTGGCCGCTGTGTGAGGCGGGATGCTGGACTAGAGGGACCCTCATCCAGCAGGGCTCTTCTGAGGTTCTTCTGCCATGGTGACTAAAGGGAACCTCCAGGTTCAGAAGCACACAACCTCTGCAGCTCGAACCCGGGAGGCAACCTCAGGGGAAGGCCTCGGCCTCTCTGTGCCCTGTTGCTGGCCCTCCAGAGGAACTGGTTGGCCACTAGGTGAGACAAGAGGCTGGACTACATGAATCCCCACTGGTCTGACCCAGCAGGGCTCTCCTGATGTTCTCCTCAGGGGAAGGCCTCGGCCCCTCTGCCCTGCTGTTGGCCCTCCTGAGGAACTGGTTGGCTCCTGTGTGGAGACAGGAGGCTGGATTAGATGGACCCTCACAGGTCCGATCCAGCAGGGCTCTTCTGAGGTTCTCCTCAGGGGAAGGCCTCGGCCTCCATGCCCTGTTGTTGGCCCTCCAGAGGAACTGGTTGGCTGGACTAGATGGACCCTCACTGGTCTGACCCAGCAGGGCTCTTCTGATGTTCTCCTCAGGGGAAGGCCTCGGCCTCTCTGCCCTGTTGGTGACCCTCCAGAGGAACTGGCTGGCCCCTGTGGGAGACGGGATGCAGGCCTCTTCTGATGTTCTCCTAAATAGAAAGAGAGAGAGAGAGATCAGAGTGTGAGTCCAGGGGCAGAAATTGCCGCTTGATCCAGGGTCATGCACCAAAGTGCCCCAAAACCATGAGGCGTCCAGGAGGTTGGCAAGATTTGATTCCAGCAGAAGCCAAGTTCCTCGCCCACAGCCCCAGAGCTGGAATAAAGTCTTACAATGCCCATAAACTCACAACTACTTATAAAATTGGGGCACTTTGGGGGCAGAATGCTTCATCAGAACATAACCTGACATTACAGTGGTGGTGGAAAGAACTCTCAAGTCAGAGCCAAATATTTCCCCACACACCCAGTGACCCCTGCTGCATACCCAGAAGATGACCAAAAAACCCTCCAGGATCCCCGGCCAAACTGGCCTGGAGAAAAATTGCTCCCTGACCCCAGAGTGGCGACCGGCATTTCCCTGGGCGCTTAAGAAAGGGCCACAAGGACTAAGCCCTGAGGCAACCCTTCCTGCCCTCCCTTCTCCTGATGTGCCCAAGTCCACACAATCAGCATGGCTGTCAGATGGGGCCATCTAGGCTCTGCTTGAAAACCTCCAGAGAAGGAGAGCCCACCACCTCCCGAGGAAGCCTGTTCCACTGAGGAACCGCTGTAACTGAGAGGAAGTTCTTCCTAACGTTTAAGCCGAAAACCAGAAATCTAAAAACAGAACTGAAGCAAAGCAGACGTTTTAATGTGACACATTATGTGATACAAAAATAACACAGCAGGAGCCTAGCAAAGTTCGAGTCCAGTGGCACCTTTAAGACTAAGGAAGTCCGGAATGCCCGTTGCCCACTTCAAAGAAAAAGATGCTGCAACTTCGCCTCCATGCTTGAGAGGAGACAGACTCTCACCGTTCTACAATTAATGGTACATCAATCTCAAATTCTGACATCTATTATCTATGCTACGTTTGTTCCCCCCTCCCAGTTGAACCCAAACAGACTGAAGCCAGATCCAGGTAGTCAGCCATGTTGGTCTGAAGCAACAGAGCAAATTTAGAGTCCGGTGGCACTTTTAAGACCAACAAAAGTTTATTCAAGGTATGAGTTTTCGTGTGCAAGGCACACTTCTTCAGATACAGTGGAATGGGAGGTAAGGTTCAGACTTATAGACGGGCTGAACAGCAAATTAACATGTAACACGATGGAGATGTTTTAAGAAATGCACTCCCAGAGCGTGGAGGTCACTTAACAGCATGTTTACTTCCTTTTTCGAGGCGGGAGCCGTGTATGTCAGCCAAACATTCCAATATTCCTTGTGTTGCATTCAGTATTCTAATATACTATTCTGAAAAAAGAAATACACTAAAATACAGAGGATGTATAGTCCCCCTGTATAAGAATACACATGTGATGGCTGAATGAGTTAGCATATGTAATGAGATAAGAAACCAATATCCCTGTTGAGTCCTGGGGAGGTCTTTGTTCCAAGTATTGTAATAACATGTAATTCAGCAATTTCCCTTTCCATTCTGTTCCTGAAGTTCCTTTTTAATAAAACAGCTACCTTGAGGTCACTCGCTGAATGTTCTGGAAGCCTGAAGTGTCCCCCTGCCGGTTTCTCTGTCTTGTGATACCCGATGTCAGATGTGTGTCCATTTATCCTCTGGCGTAGGGTTTGTCCCGTTTGCCCTGTGTAGAGAACCGAAGGGCATTGTTGGCATACATACTAAGCTTATTATTCTTTTAACCTGTTAAAAACACCATCATTATTCTATATGCAAAATTACTACCCACCCTCAGTCTATATGTATGACTGATATTTCTATTTCCACTTCACTGTATCTGAAGAAGTGTGCCTGCACACGGAAGCTCACACCTTGAATAAAACTTTGTTGGTCTTAAAGGTGCCCCACTGGACTCCAAATTTGTTCTACTGCTTCAGACCAACACGGCTGACCACCTGGATTTATAGTTTATTTATTTATTTTATTTATATAATTTATAATTATAATTAATTTATATTAGGAGCCTGGTTTCAGTAAGCTAAACACAGTAGTACAGACCACGGCCCCTAATCATTTATCCGAGTAACTTTAAAATCAACACAGATGCGAACTGCTCATGGAAGCATTTTTCGTGTTTTGCTCTTTGCCCCGTCCGGGGAAGGCAGATTTTTGTGACCGCAGCCCTGCTGGATCAGATTCTAGCATGTCATTACATTTCTAATAGCAACAACACATGTGGGAACCAAACGGGGAATGACGTCAACAAAGGGAGGGATTAAGTTTGGCCCGTCTAAAGCTGGGGAGGTATCAAAATATTTAGCCTCTCTAAGTCGCACACAAGTGCCCTTGTCTGCACATCGGTACCACCGAGATGGTTGACAGTCAGCTTAAGTTTGTGTCATGCCTCTTGGAAGCCCACACCCTGGATCCCTTGTTGGTCCCTAAGGCGCTACCGACTTGGTGGAACTCTCTCTGCCAAATACCACCGGGGCCCTGCTGGATTTAATGCTGTTCCGCAGGCTTGTAAGGCTTCTGCCAGGCCTTTGGCTGAGGGCAGCGACGGTTTCCACCTTACCTGGCAACCTCCTCTATTTCTCCCTCTTCGCTTCGGCTCTCTCCTCACCTGCCTGCAAGACACAGTCCAGAACAAGGCTGCAAAGAAATTGTCTGAGGCCATCTAATATAATGTAGTCATCCTTTTTTGGTTTTTAAATTGTTTTTAATGGTTGTACGTCACCTAGAGCCTTACATCGTAGGGAATAGGTGATTTATAAACTGAAACAATAATAATAATCAGGGGTCATTTCCTGCAGGAGTGCACAGGAGCGGAGCTCCGGCAGTAAGGAGCTCAGGGGGCGGGCACATGCAACAAGCCCCGCCCCCTGCTCCCAGCAGTCCTCAGTCTGGCCATGAGGAACAAGAAGCAGCCAGGTAAGTTGCAGAGACCCCTCCCCCACACCCGCAGTCAGCCTTCAGGTACAAGCTCTCCCTCCTCTGTGAGGACATATCTGCACGTCCCCCCCCCAATAGTTAGCAATCCAAAACAGTCCAGTGGAGCCTGAGCGGTGGGTGTTGCCTTCTGACACACTTCCGGTGACGTCAGGGGGTGTGGCATATGCAAATGAGTTGTGCTAATGAGCTCCTGCACCTCTTTTTCTACGAAATGACCAATAATAATAATAATGAAGAAGAAGAGATTGAATTTATACCTCGCCCTTCACTCGGAGTCTCAGAGTGGCTTACAAACTCCTTTCCCTTCCCCTCCCCACAACAGACACCCTGTGAGGTGGGTGGGGCCGAGAGAGCTCTTTCTGGAACTACTTTATTTATTGATGTAGTGTTACCTTGCAAAACGGTCTCATTACATCAATAAATAAAGTAGAATTGGTGGTCACAGTTCAAAGACAATGGTCACAATTCATAAATAAAGATGAATACTGAGTATGACGAGATATGAGCTGTGCCTAGACTATCGTGGAAATCTGGGTGAGTGCAAGATGTCGTTTTTATGATGTGTTGTTCATAAAGAAGCAGTGGAATACATGTATTTTGAATCTCTCTCTGCCTTCTTGTTTTTCACTGTTATACTCTTAGTTCCATTTTTCACACGTGTAACTGAGGAAGAATGTTTTGAAACTGGCATACCTGGGAAGGACGTCTTTTTTCGTCTGCAGAAGTTTCTTTGTTCTTTGGGACATCCTCCGCCTCGTTTGTGGTCTTTGAGGTCCTTTGGACACTATTTCATGAAAAGGATTTAGAGGAATCTCTTGTTGTTTTACTACCATTGAGTTGTCATACCTATTTTTGTCGTACTCAGTATTCATCTTTATTTATGACCACCAATTCTACTTTATTTATTGATGTAATGTTAGGTAAAGGTAAAGGTTACCTTGCTCGAAAGCCAGTCGAATCCGACTCTAGGGTTGCGGTGCTCATCTCCATTTCCAAGCCGAAGAGCCAGCGCTGTCCGAAGACGTTTCTGTGGTCATGTGGCCGGCATGACTAAACACCAAGGCACACGGAACGCTGTTACCTTCCCACTGAAGTGGTACCTATTTATCTACTTGCAATTTCTTGCTTTCGAATGGCTAGGTTGGCAGGAGCTGGAACTAGAGACGGGAGCTCACTCCGTCATGTGGCACTTGGGTCTCGAATTGCTGAACTACCGACCTTCCACAGCCTGCAGTTCAGCGTCTTAACCCCTTGAGCCACCGCAGCTCCGATGTAATGTTACCATGTTTCAATAGACTTGTGTCTGCTGGCAACTTGTGAAATTTGTATATTTGTTGATGGTCTACCCTTGCGTTTTTGTTTCTTTATACCACCTGGAGGTTGGCAACATTGAGTGGTTCCCTTCTTATGTCTGTTTTAAAATCCTTGGGCGAAGAGTCCGTCCCAAGCCCAGAGGCTGTTCACGCTACACATCCAAACCCATGACAACCCTTCCATTAACTAGCAAAAGTGTCATTTACTTAGCTATACCATGACCCCGATTTTAACACACTTAACCTAAGCTACACAGGTACAGCAATTAAAATCCGTTCCTCTCCTACATTTGGACAGTTGCCCAAAAAGTACATGAGCAGAACTTCCAGGTCTAAATTATCTACTGTGCCGCCAAAGGAGCATTTGATTTTGAAATGTAAACGGTGTGGGTTCAAGCAGCTCTCTGGGCGAACGAGAAAACAAAGGACTGGGAAGGAGCACGTCTGCCTCCGGGAGAAAGGGAACCTCTTGCAACATTAGCATCCTGTTTGGTTACCTGAAGCGACACACCTCCCCACCAGTTCCTTTCTTCACGGAAAGGATGTTGGATGTGGCTTCTGCGCTCCAGGCAGGGGGAAGACAAGGCCGGGTATGGAGACCCTCACCCTCCCCTGCCTGGGAAGGAAACAGAAGCCTGCCAGCCCTCCGATTGTATTCCAGCCCTTCAATTTCTGCACCGTTTCCTTCTTCGCGTCCACAGAGTCCCCGTTCCCCAGAGCGCTGGATCTTAAAAGCAATTTAACTTGCTCGTCTAGTGCCGGCCAAGACAAGACATGTGCGGGCAAAGGCGGCTCATGAAAAAAAAGTTTCATCCTCCTGAGCGGCTGCTCCTGAAAGTGCTCCGAGGAAGACCCCGCCGCCAAGGGGAACACACGGGATTTCCCCCCTTCCTTGGAGACCAGGCAGATACGTTGGCAACGGGCCCAGGCAACGGAAGGCTGTAACTTACGCTAGCCTCCCCTTCATTCCTGGCTGTTTGTATTCCCCAGGGAATCCCGAACATCTATTGTGTCTGAGGCCCATTCACCCCCAACAGCTGCCTGCACAGACTTGTTAATGGGGGGGGGGTGTCTCTTTTATGTTAGGATCTAGCCAAGGAATGCTGCTTCGGTAATCGGCGGGTCTTTAAGATGCCACAAGAATCCCTTTGGTTCTGTACCCCACTGGTGTCCGGATTCTGAGGCCTGTGAAGACGGGGCTAATTTTTTCCTAAATGAAACACGAGTCCAGTGACGCCTTGAAGGCTAACAACTTTTATCCTGCCATGAGTCGGCTAGGTAACCACACGCGCGCAGCCTGCTTGCCAGATACAACTTTCTTGCTCTGTTCTTGTAAGAGCACAAGAAGAGCCCTGCTGGATCAGAGCAGTGGTCCATTCAAGTCCAGCCTCCTGTCTCACACAGGGGCCAACCAGTTCCTCTGGAGGACCAACATCAGGGCATAGAGGCCGAGGCCTTTATAAGAACATCAGAAGAGCCGTGCTGGATCAGAGCAGTGGTCCATCCAGTCCAGCATCCAGTCCCCACACAGGGGCCAACCAGTTCTTCTGGAGGGCCAACAGCAAGGCAGAGAGGCCATGGTCTTCATAAGAACATCAGAAGAGCCCTGCTG
Organism: Gekko japonicus; assembly: GCF_001447785.1. Lineage (NCBI taxonomy): Eukaryota > Metazoa > Chordata > Lepidosauria > Squamata > Gekkonidae > Gekko > Gekko japonicus. The sequence goes on along the minus strand of NW_015160846.1, from coordinate 456,805 downwards.
GATCAGAGCAGTGGTCCATTCAAGTCCAGCCTCCTGTCTCACACAGGGGCCAACCAGTTCCTCTGGAGGACCAACAACAGGGCATAGAGGCTGAGGCCTTCATAAGAACATCAGAAGAGCCCTGCTGGATCAGAGCAGTGGTCCATCTAGCCCAGCCTCCTGTCTCACACTGAGGCCAACCAGTTCCTCTGGAGGGCCAACAACAAGGCAGAGAGGCCATGGTCTTCATAAGAACATAAGAAGAAGAGCCCTGCTGGATCAGAGCAGTGGTCCATCTAACCAGTCCTCCTGTCCCTGGAGGGGCAACAAACATGGCCCTCCCCTGAGGCTGCCTCTTAGCCCTGGGACTCAGGGGTTTGCCACCTCTGCCTCTGGAGTTTCTCTTTACTCAACCATGGCTAGTAGCCACTGATGGACTCCATCCTCCGTGAAGTGAGTTTCCGAGGGGGACCATGTTGGCCTGAAATAGAACAGGTAGAGTCAAGTCCAGGAACACCTTAGAGACCAACGGGATTCTGGGGGGTATGAGGTTCGACTCTTGAATATTGACCTTGATGGACCCATGGTCTGATTCAGTATAAGGCAGCTACGTGGGTTCATTGGTTGCCATTACAAATAGTGGAGTCGGGGAAAGATATATCTGCCAGGTCCCCGGGATTCTGGGGGGTATGAGGTTCGACTCTTGAATATTGACCTTGATGGACCCATGGTCTGATTCAGTATAAGGCAGCTACGTGGGTTCATTGGTTGCCATTACAAATAGTGGAGTCGGGGAAAGATATATCTGCCAGGTCCCCCTTGGCCACCGGCAGGGGGTGGGTAGGGTTGCCAGATTGGGAAGCTCCTGGAGATTTGGGGGTGCAGCCCGGGGAGGACAGGGACCCCAGTGGGATGCAAAGCCAGAGATTCCACCCTCCAAAGTACCCATTTTCTCCAGGGGAACTGATCTCTGCTGTCTGGAGATGAGCTGTAATTCTGGGAGAGCTCCAGCCCCTACCTGGAGGTTGGCATCCCTAGGACTCCTGCAAAGAAGGAGGAGGAGGAGGAAGAAGAAGAAGAAAAGGAGGGGGAGGAGGAGAGAAGAAGAAGAGATTGGATTTATACCCCGCCCTTCACTTGGAGTCTCAGAGCGGCTTACAAACTCCTTTCCCTCCCCCTCCCCACAACAGACACCCTCTGAGGTTGGTGGGGCTGAGAGAGCTCTGACAGAAACTGCCCTTGAGAGTACAGCTCTGAAAGAACTTGTGACTGATCCAGGGTCACCCCAGCAGCTGCATGTGGGGGAGTGGGGAATCGAACCCGGTTTCCCCAGATTACAGCCCGCGCTCCTCATCACTACACCAAACTGGCTGTCTCTCAGAGGGGCACAAAGCACTAGAACCTGCTCGTGAGAAGGTCCCATTGAATCACAGAATCATAGTGTAGGAAGGGACCTCCAAGGTCATCTAGTCCAACCCCCTGCGCAGTGCAGGAAATTCACAAATACCTCCCCCTCCACACCCGCAGTGATGGCAGCTATGCAAGAGGACTTCCCAAGGGAACTGTCCGCAACATGAATGATTGTGCACGAGTTGTCCTTCAACTTGGGCTTGCAACACACCATAACTCAAGCATTGTCTGGCTCTGTTAAAGAGTGTGTGTGTGTTGGTGTTGTGGCCCTTGCCTTTCTCCTTGGGGATAATGACTTTCTACGCCGCTCAGGGGAATAGCAGCCTGCTGGCACCCGGGAGGGACAGGTTACGCCAGTTCTGAACAGACTGCTTTTCAACTGAGTCAGCATTTACGGAGGCTGGTTCAATGGAGTTCAGGAATGACTGTGATTCGAACACAACGTCTGATGTCCTCAACTGTCTGAAAAGGCAAGTTTCAAGCAAGGGCCAACATACTTATAGGGATATTTGCAAGTAATAAGTCCACAGAATGACAATAACAAATGTATTTTGTCTTCATATGGAATCGGGGGGCGGGGGGGG
>NW_015160846.1:434029-454812 GCF_001447785.1 Gekko japonicus | reverse complement strand
AATAAAAAATGTTTGTTGTCTTCATATGGAATCGGGGGGGGGGGGAGGAAGAAGAAGAAGAGTTGGATTTATACCCTGCCCTTCACTCAGAGCGGCTTACAAACTCCTTTCCCTTCCCCTCCCCACAACAGACACCCTGTGAGGTAGGTGGGGCTGAGAGAAACACTGTCCTTGAGGGAACAGCTCTGACAGAACTATGGCTTGCCCAAGGTCATCCAGCAGCTGTGAGTGGAGGAGGAGTGGGGAATCAAACCTGGTTCTCCCAGGTTAGAGTCCGCGCACTTAACCACTACACCAAACTGGAGGAGGAGGAGGTGGAGATTGGATTTATACCTTCTTCGTCCCTGGGCTTCCCCGCTCCCTTTACACAATCGCCTCTCCTTTACTCCAGCCCACCCTGCTCTTCTTTAGAATCTGTGCAACAGCTGGTGGGGGACCTTCTGTGACGTCAGGCCAGCTGGGCCAATCAGAATCCTTTAGAGCCCTGCAATAGAACCTTTAGGCAAAGGAGCAGCAGCACGCAGGACTTCTTCCATACTGCACAGATTAAAAACAAAGCCCCAAACAAAAAGCACATCTTGCTCACCGCCAACAACAACCTGGCAAGTCATCGCCATCAAGGGCTTCCCCAAGAGGGGCGCACCGACCCCCGCTGGAGGCAGAGTACTGGGTTAGGCAACCATTTTTGCCTGATCCAGCAAGGCAGTGAGAGAGATTTATGTGCTGTATGTGGCAGGACTTGAAATAGACCTCAGGGGCCCTGGACTCCCCCAGCTGGTCTGCTCCTGCCTCCAAGACAGGATCATCGTGGAACCATCCGGGAATGCAGCAGCCATCTGTGTTGCAGCGTCCTCCCGGGGATTTATTTAAGAGGACAAATAAGACAAAAGAATCCATCTCTTGGCTTCAGGCTGGAGACGCAATGGGGCAAATGCACCCCTCGCCTGCACACACAAACACACACACATAAAGCCCGGTACTCCGGGAGAATATAATTTTGTGTTTGCTCGTCCCGGCATCCTTGGCGGTCAAGCTGTCATTCAAAAAACCGCCCCTCCTTTCTCCTTGCTAAGTTCTTAAGGGTGCGAGTATTTATAGTGTGCGCCTCTTGCACCTGCCAGGGTCTGTAATTCAAGAGTCCAGGCTCATATACCGCACCAAATGTTGGGGGCTAGATGGCGTGAGCTCATGCCTTGAAATATCCCTGAGGAGGAGGAGGAGAGCCCTTCGGGAGAGATTCCTGAATTCTGAAGTGGCGGGGGGTGGTGGTGGAGGGGGGGGGAGAAAAACTCCAGACCTTCTAACCACTAGGTAATACTTCTGAACTTGGCCTCTACAGGTGCTTTACCTGTGCTCTTGCAAAAGCAGTCTCTCTACCCTTGATTGTGCAGCCGTTAATTCCAGTTTCTGTGCACTGTATTCTCTTGTTTTTCTAGGCTTCTCAGAGGCCAGAACGGTAACTAATCGGCTATGCCATAATCAGAATTGTTGTGTTTTGAAGAGTGATGGTTACATGTTTAAGCTACTAGATCTGACCCCAGAAAGGCTTCTTATGTTTTGTTTCGTTCTAATATTTCACATCATTCTAGTACATTCTTCTAACATTCATCATGCTGTACATAAGTTTCCCCTATGCCCACTGGAGGTGGGAGAGCTCTGTGGTAAAACCGTAGGGTTTCCAGCAATTCCTAGAGAGGGCTGATGTCACTTCCTGGTTTTCCTGGAAATGACATCAACGCCATTGTCAATGGCCACCCCCACGTCTCCACCTTTCTTGGCTTCCGGCTGGGACTGGTAACCCTAGGCCTCGACATGAACTCCCCTCTCCACTTTGTCTTTACAGCAACATTGCAAAGGACAGGGATTGTCTGAGGTCACACACCGAGTCGGGATTTGAACCCAGAGACCTTCCGAAATCCTGGCCCAGCTTTCTAACCATTGCAGCACACTGCCTTTCCCAAGCTCAGCCGGTTCACAGGAACCAGGAATTCAAGGGCACCTTCTAGCCACCATGACATCACCACCTGGATTTTGAGCCATGAAAATGAGGACACACTTTCTACCTTGTGCAAAAAAGGAGCTCATGATCCAGCTGTCGGCGAAGCGTCTGAGGAGGACACACCCTTGCCATGCGATTTCACCAAACGCTTCCTCTGCCTCCCACCTCTTTGGAGTAGCATATCACCTGGGAAGAATTCCAATCAATTTCCCCATCTTATAATAGGACTGTTTGAATTCCTTCTCTTTCCAAGTGGAAGAGAGAAAGAAGCAAGGACTCTCATCCAATCCGCACAATCTGTTCGGCACCGGAGAGACCTCTGATTAACTGCCGGCTTCTCTGTTCTCAAAGGAGCTGCGGTGGCTCAAGTGTATAACACGCTGAACTGCAGGCTGTGGAAGGTCAGTAGTTCAGCAGTTCGAGATCCGAGTGTGCCGCATGATGGAGTGAGCTCCCGTCTCTCGTTCCAGCTCCTGCCAACCTAGCAGTTCGAAAGCAAGAAATTGCAAGTAGATGAATAGGTACCACTTCGGTGGGAAGGGAACAGCGTTCCGTGAGCCTCGGTGTTTAGTCATGCCGGCCACATGACCACGGAAACGTCTTCAGACAGCGCTGGCTCTTCGGCTTGGAAACGGAGATGAGCACCGCAACCCTAGCGTCGGACTCGACTGGCTTTCGAGCAAGGGAACCTTTACCTTTTTACCTCTCTGTTCTCAGGTGGGTCTCTCTTCCTCCTTCCTGGCGGGCTTAGGTGCAGTCCGAAACCAGCACTGCATCCCATACCGCCTAATCAAGTTGTCTGCCACGCCTCCTGCAGAAGACGCAGGCTGGAAGCTAGAAACTTCTTCCCTGTATCCCTCCCCCAAACACATTTTGGTTTTTCAAAAGGCTGCTGAGTTCCAGAGAACTCGAAAACTTGCCCGCTGATCTGGGCTAGTATTTTGGCTGGTTCTAATAAAAGGAACAGCACCATTTTTGTTTGTTTTTTTGGATAGATTCAGAGTCCAGTGGCACCTTTAAGGCCTACAAAGGTTTATTCAAGGTGTTAGCTGGCTATCACACGGCGATGCTGCAGCATGGTAAAGAAGCGGCGTGGCGTGATCACACAAGCGTTTCGCGTTTGTGTGCATGTGCAGTTCCGCGGAGCAGCACTGCTTTCAGTTTTGTGTTTGTGCATGCGCTTATGAAAAACATCCAGTTTGCGATGGTTGCTGGATGCCACGGGATACTAGTGCTTCTGCGATCAGACGCCCGCCTGTGCCACGCGTTTTCCAGATACTAGTGCACTTTCCTTGGTACTTTTTAACTCCGCATCTTCGACGGGACGCCACGGGTTGGCCACGGGTGTGCTACGCTTCCCAGATGCTGCGGTGTGATTGCGCCCCGAAAATCTGCCCGACATTCGTGCCTTTTGCACGGCAAATTCTCAGTGTGACCGGGGCCTAAGATCTGCAGAGACAAAACTAAATAACAAGCTAAGGTTATAAGGTCAACAGTCATTTTGATTTAATTAAGGAGGGGAAAGGACAGCAAAGTAATCAATATGTCAAAATAGGGGATAAATGTGGAATTGTTTTTGGATGTTCATCAGAATGTAAGTTTTGCTGGGAAGGCCCAACATCAGGGGTCTCCAACGTGGTGCCCGCCAAGTATTTTTAGAAAGTGAGCAGAGGCCTTTGTCCAGCCAGGCTTCTGACGGCCCACTGGAGATTTGAGGAACTGTGCAGATTTTTTTTTTTAAATGCTGATCTGTCAGCAGCTGCCACCACAGCACAAGGATCTTCCCTGTGTGACCGAAGGCAATCAGTGGCAGCCATTTTGTGGCCGGCTCCGCCTCATGGGGCAGCCATTTGGTGACAGACGCTTTGTGGCTACGTCCACCGTGCCCTGTCAGAATTCCCAAGGTGCCCACAGGCTCAAAAGATTGGGGACCCCAGGCAAGCCCGATCTCTCAGATCTCGGAAGCTAAGCAGGGCCGACCCTGGCAAGTACTTGGAAGGGCGACCTCCAAAGAATACCAGGGCCGGGACACAGTGGAAAGCAATATCAAGCCATCTCTCTGAAACGTCCTCGGGGTTGCCCGAAGTCACCATGACTTCCAGGCTGACAAGCACACACACACACACTCACAAAAATAGTAAAAAAAGAAAGATTTGGGCTACTGTTAGGGGTCCCAAATCCCCCCGGGGGCGGAATGCCCCCCGGTTTCGAGCCCCGATTCCCGCTCCCGCAGAATCGGGGCCCGGGGGAAACCCCACCCCTGCGCGTGCGTCACCCGGAAGTGACGTCACACGCTGGGGGCGGGGCGACACCATTTGAGGGGAAAACAAAGAGTTTTGTTTTCTCCTCAAATGCGCACGCACAAAGAGGACGCCGGCCGGGAGCCCACTGCTCCCGGCAAAAAGTGAGTTGGCAACCCTAGCTACTGTTCATGGCTGGTGGTTCGAGGGACCAATCCTCTGACTCCGTATTAAGGCCGCTCCTCGCTAGCAGATGATAAACCAAGCCCACAGACACAACCGAGGCATGTTTACATCACACAGGATTAGAGTTTCCAGTTCTGGTTTGGAAAATACCTGAAGACTTTGGGGGTGGATCCGGGAGAGGGCGGGGTTTGCGGAGGAGGAGAGGTCTCAACATGGCGCAATGCCAGAGTCCGCCCTCCGAAGCAGCCATTTTCTCCAGGGGAGCCGATCTCTGTCAGCAGCTGGAGATCAGTTGTGAAAGCGGGAGATCCCCAGGCCCCGCCTGGAGGCTGGCAACCCGACACCAAACACATCGAATGCGGCTCTCGGGGAATTTTTCAGAATCCGCCCGTTGTCGAAGGGGCTCTTTGACTCGCCGTCAGCCGGGGTCCTCGTTTGTAGCACGCTCATAACCTATAAATAATAATGTGTTCAACGTGCTATTCCCAAACAGCTTTTATTTTAAGTGGGGAGACTGGCCCACACCTTTCGAGTTTCCAAATTAGCGTTTCTAAGTAACGGATCGCTTCCACCTGCCCGCTCCCCTGACAATGGGCATCGAAATAGCGGCTTCTCGACTTGCCAAGTGGTTCACCGGCTCTCTCTGTGTGTGTGAAAATGTTTCACACCCACCCCAACCATCAAGGGACCATCCATGGATTGTTAATCAAGGGGCACTGGAAGTTGGCTGGAAACAGGCATTAGCGCGAGGAGGAGATAACAGGACAGGAGCCAGCCGCGGGATCCCATTTCAGGGAGAGCTATTTTAGCCGTCAGGACAATGAGAGAACAATGGGTTCCCACACAGTTTCCTTTGGCTGAGGATCACCCATTCCACCAGCCATTGTTATGGGGAACGCAAAGTCCGCCTCTGTCAGCTATCGCTTGCAGGCAGAAAAGTATGTTCGGCTAAAGGGGCAGGTGCCAGTTCAAAACAGGGCTGGAGGCAGGGCCCCGTTTGGGAATGCTGCGTGCCAAGATCTGGAATTTAGGTGGGCAGGCTGATAGTTTGAGTCCAGTTGTTGTTGTTGTTCAGTCGCACAGTCGAGTCCGACTCTTCGCAACCCCATGGACCAGATCCCGCCAGGCCTTCCTGTCTTCCGCCGTCCTCTGAAGTTGGCTCAATTTCATGTTCGTTGCGTCGCTGACACTGTCCAACCATCTCATCCTTTGCCGTCCCCGTCTTCTTTGACCTTCAATCTTTCCCAGCATCAGGGTCTTCTCCAGTGAGTGCTCCCTTCTCATTGGGTGGGCAAAGTATTTGAGCTTCAGTTTCATTATCTGGCCTTCCAGGGAACAGTCAGGGTTGATTTCTTTTAGGATTGACTGATTTGATCTTCTTGCAGTCCAACGGACTCTCAAGAGTCCAGTAGCACCTCCGAAACCAAGATGTTCTAGGGATAAGCTTTCGAGATTCAAAGTTCCCTTCATCCGATAGATTATGATAAAGAAGAAGAAAAAGAAGAAGAGGAGGAGGAGATTGGATTTCTACCCCACCCTTCACTCGGAGTCTCAAAACGGTTTACGATCTCCTTTCCCTTCCTCTCCCCACAACAGACACCCTGTGAAGTAGGTGGGGCCGAGAGAGCTCTGAGAAAACTGCTTGGGAGAGAACAGCTCTGAGAGAACCGTGACTGACCGAAGGTCACAAAAGTCGGAACAGAGATCCCTGAGTCCTTACATCCCAATCAGAACGTGGGGAGGGCTCTTGCAAAAGAAAGGGCTTGGGATGCAAAGGGACGACGCAACACCCCTTCCCACCTTTTGACTGGGATACAAGGACTCGGCGATCAATACTCAGAAACGGCAACTATACCTCAGCAACTAGACAGATTCGAACCCAGGAGTACCAGAGACCAACAAGAGTTTCAGGAGAAAAGAGCCAGAGTCCAGGAGCACCTTAAAGACTAACAAGATTTGTGGCAGGGGAGGAACTTCCCAGCGTCAGAGTTCCCCTGGCCAGATATCTGCTCCTGGACTTGACTCTAGCTGCTCCACCAGGATAGAAGCCTCCAGGATCCTGTGGGGGAGGTGACATCACCAAGTGGCCTGCATTGAGCCCCCTCCCCGCCGTTTATGAAAAGGAGGAGACTAAGGACTGTCTGATGCTGCTCCTCTGTCTGCCGCCCCCTGCTGCAACCACTCCGTCTGGCGAAGGGAACTTTACCTCTTGAAAACTTATACCCTGGGAAACCTTGTTGGTCTGTAAAGGTAGTCCTGGGCTTGAGTCTGACTGTTCTACTCAGACCGACATGGAGTACCCTCTGAGATGATCTGCAGCTGTTGTTGTTCAGTCGCACAGTCGAGTCCGACTCTCCGCGACCCCATGGACCAGATCACGCCAGGCCTTCCGGTCTTCCGCCGTCCTCTGAAGTTTGGTCAACTTCATGTTCGTTGCATCTATGACATTGCATCTATGATCTGCAGCTAGAGTGTTTGAAATGGTGGGCGACACTTGGAGTCCTGGCCCTGCGGGTGGACCTTCTGATGGGACTTGGGTTTGGGCCACTGTGTGACACAGAGTGTTGGACTGGATGGGCCATTGGCCTGATCCAACATGGCTTCTTCTCTTATTTTCTTATGTCTGGGGCAGTGACGCTGTGTATTCTTGGTCCTTGGGGGGCCACAGTGGGAGGGCTTCTGGAGTTCTGGCCCCACTGGTGGACCTCCTGATGGGACTTGGGTTTGGGCCACTGTGTGACACAGAGTGTTGGACTGGATGGGCCATTGGCCTGATCCAACATGGCTTCTTCTCTTATTTTCTTATGTCTGGGGCAGTGACGCTCTGTATTCTTGGTGCTTGGGGGGCCACAGTGGGAGGGCTTCTGGAGTTCTGGCCCCACTGGTGGACCTCCTGATGGGACTTGGGTTTGGGCCACTGTGTGACACAGAGTGTTGGACTGGATGGGCCATTGGCCTGATCCAACATGGCTTCTTCTCTTATTTTCTTATGTCTGGGGCAGTGACGCTGTGTATTCTTGGTCCTTGGGGGGCCACAGTGGGAGAGCTTCTGGAGTTCTGGCCCCGCTGGTGGACCTCCTGAGGGCACCTGGGTTTTGGCCACTGTGTGACAAAGAGTGTTGGGCTGGATGGGCCATTGGCCTGATCCAACATGGCTTCTCTTATGTTCTTATATAGTAAGAGACTTATTTTTGGAGGGTATGAGATCACTCTTTATGCATTCTAATCATCCCATTGAAGGAAGAAGGTAGGCCAGGGGCGGTAAAGCAGAATTTATCACTCAGGAGAAGAACTTGGCCAAGATCTCAGACAACTCTTTGCACACGAATGTGTCAAGATTCTCGTCAGAAAGCCCAGCTGCGGTGGTGTGTCAGTTTTATAGTTCCCTCGTTCCATTCTTACCGAGAAAAGAACAATTTTATTCCTTCTTCAGATAAAGGGACTTCCCACTGGGGGGGAACAGCAGGTGAAATGTCAGGGACACACAAGATAAAAATGTTGGTGCAATAAATCTACTTGGGAAAACACAAAGGGGCCAGGGGAAATGATATAGATTCCTGCAAATGATTTATAATTGCCAACATGTCCCTTTCCCCCCTGAAAATTGCACTGCAGCAGCAGCAGCGTGAAATTGTAAAAATGCAAGGGTCCTGCCTCCTTCGGTCACATCCGGTCCAGTTTTATGCTTTAATATGTTAACAGAGCAATCCTAAGTGAACTCCCGTCCTTCTAAATCCACTGAAGTCACTGGGCTTTGGAAGGTCTAACTGCTCAGTCAGGAAACAAGATCCTACGCAGACAGACAGAAGAGACGGTAGAGATACTTCTTTTGCTGGGTGGCTACTTCTGGCCTCCTAATAATTCGAGCCCATGTCCTGCTTTCATGACTAATTCACACATTTCCATGCGTCGCTTTATATAATTCAGATTAACCAGGAGTCCGATAGCATCTCCAAGACTAACACAAAAGGTGTCTCAAGACTAACAAAAGGTACCTGAAGACGTGAGCCGCGACTCACCAAAGCTCCTCCCCTGCCACAGATTTTGTTAGTCTTTCCGGTGCTGCCAGACTCTGGCTCTTCTCTGCTGCTACGGACAGACGAACACGGCGACCTATCTTGAAAAGGTGTTTCAGTGTGAGCTTTTCGGTGTTAGAGCTCACTTCTTCAGGTTTGTAGCATCTCAGATTCTTTGCACTCAAAGAATACACACACAGAGAGAGCTGTCCTATACAGTCAGCCCCTGGTCTATCAAAGTCAGTGTTTGTTTCCCCTCCTCCCCCAGTAAAGTTTATTCAATTTTCACAGTTCCCACCTGGAGGCTGGCGTCCCTATGATTTGGATTGAGACCAAGGAGGCAGAGATGAGGCGCTTAAGCCTTCCCCTCCATTCAGTTTTCCTAGCCTGAAGTAGCCAAAGAGAGATTCTGTTTTCTCCACTGGAAACACTGGCATGTTGCCCATCAGGACACATACATTTCCTAAGTGGAATCAATAATGATTCCCTGGTGGGGCTGTTTCCAAATGGGAAGATGTCACAGAAGAGAAGGCTTACACCAGCTCTCCCCTCATGCTGGGGTCCCAACCTGAATCAGGTCCCCAGATACCTGCAAATTACGTTCTGAGCAGGAAAGTCTCAGGTCATGCCTTGTTTGATAGGACAGAGGGCAGGGCTTCTTTTGTAGAAGAAGCCCAGCAGGAAACCATTAGCATATTAGGCCACACCCAACAGCAGAAAATCATTAGCATACTAGGCCACACCCTGAGAGCAGGGCTCATTAGCATATTAGAAGTGTGGTCATCCAGTCACACTCACCTTTTGCTTCTTATTCTGTTTACCTTGTTTGTTGTCAAAACCCAGGACTTGTAGCAGGAACTCCTTTGCATGTTAGGCCACACATCCCTTATGTAGCCAATCCTAATGAGTTTATGTTGGGTGTGGCCTATTATGCTAATGAGTTCCTGCTGGGCGTGGCCAACTCAGGAGCCAGCCGGAACTCCGTTCCTGTGTGTTCCTGCCCAGAAATAGCCTTTGAATTTTCATTACAACAAGATTTTACAGGATAAGCATGTGCTTACAGTCTGTTCTATGGACATTAATCTATAGAGTGATACTATTCATTTCCATACATTTCATACAGTATATCATTAATACAATTTGTGACTGTTACCAAAGGTGTAGAGTGTTCATTACATCAGGTACTTTCTTTTAATAGTTAGATGTACTAGTTGTTGTTGTTGTTCAGTCGCACAGTCGAGTCCGACTCTTCGCGACCCCATGGACCAGCTAGTATGTACTAGTATGGGAGACCATATACCTGCAATATCATTGTGTTCACCTTTAGATTTGCTTTGTTTCAGAATGTCAGAGATTTTTTTCCATTATGTAAAGGTTCCATAGTTTTTCATACCAGAGGTTTATGTTTAGTTTACTGTTGAATTTCCAAGTGGGTGCTATTGTAGTTTTGGCTGCAAATAGTAGCAATGAGTCTCTTTTCCTCTGCGTAATTGATAGAGTGTCTTCCTCTCTGAGGTTTAGAAGTAATGCTTCCGTAACAAAAGGTCTTTCACCTCACCTACTACCTGAACCTAACCGAAGATGCCGGGGATTGAACCCGGGACTTTCCCCCATGCCAAGCAGATGCTCTGCCATTGAGCCACGGACTCAGGTTGAGATCTTTCCAAACTCCTACCAGGGCTGTACCCAGGATTTTTCAGTTTGTGGGGCAATTTTTTTTCTTGTGGGGCATATTCTCTCTCTCTCCCCAGCTGGAATAAACAATGCATCCTCCATTCCCAAACAATTTGGCATGGCGTGGGAATGCCTCGGGGCTTGCTGGTCATGAGAGACAGAGAGAAGTGCAAAAAATAAAATAAAAAATGGGAAGTCAGGGGGCCTTGGCAATAAGTCAGGGGGCCAGGCCCCAGGAGGCCCCACTGTAGCTATGGGCCTGACTCCTACTGCCTGTTCCTTTTTAACTGGAGATGCCGGGGATTAAACCTGGGACCTTCTCTATGCCAAGCAGGTGCTCTGCCACTGAGCCAGGGTCTCAGGTTGAGATCTTTCCAGACTCCTACTGCCTGATCCTTTTTAACTGGAGGTGCCGGGGATTGAACCTGGGACTCTCTCCATGCCAAGCAGAGGCTCTACCCACTGAGCCACAGCCCCCTCACCCAAGAAGCGAGCAGCGTGTTAGGTTCAGAGATGTTAATACAGCGAGAAGCACAGACAGGAAAAGGAGGAGTCCCCTATTTTTCTTTCGGGACAGGAACCTAATAATCTAAGTTACGAATAACCCAAAGGATGGGGCTATGTCATCTCAGCACTTTTCTCTGCAGGTTTCCTTGCCTGTTCCATCAAAACATCTGGAACTTCCTGCTAGAGTAGGCAGGACACTGCAAGAGAGAACAGGCTGCTCCGAGACCACTGGCGGCCGGAGGCTGCTTTGGGGTTGTCGCTGTTTGGCTTCCCAGTCTCCATATCAGTGGCAGACGCGGGCCTGGCTTCCTGTGTACACAGAAATGTCTGCACAAGGGCCATTTGGTTTCTGGGTGGGGGAACTGAATGTTCAGAGAGGTTGGTTTCAAAATCCCTCCGTAATTAAAAACAGGCCTTGGGCTTTGGAATTTTGAAAAAGGCACATCTATATATCGTTTTTTTTAAAAAACCCAAAAGACAGGGAGTGAGTTATGACCTTTTGTAAAACACACACAACCCCCCCCCTGCAAGAACGTTGCTCGCCATTGCAATATAGGACACAATCCGTCAAGAAGGTCTCCTGCACGGGCTCCCTCGGCAAACCGTTTTGGCCTCCGGAGCAGAGAACCAACCCTCCCCCCACCTCCAAAACACAGTGATTAACATGGTGCAGAACCCAGTAGGAAAGTTTCTTGCTTTCTTTTTCCTTTTTCTGTGTACAAGGACTTAATCTCAACAGAGCTCGCTCAGTTTCTGTCTTGCGAATCCCAACAGTTTGGTGTAGTGGTTAAGTGCGCGGACTCTAATCTGGGAGAACTGGGTTTGATTCCCCCACTTCTCCACTTGCACCTGGCTGGATGACCTTGGGAAAGCCATAGTTCTTTCTGAGCTGTTCTTGAAAAGGAGCAGGTTCTGTCAGAGCTCTCTCAGCCCCACCGACCGCACTGGGTGTCTGTGGTGGGGAGGGGAATGGAAGGGAAAGGAGATTGTAAGCCGCTCTGAGACTCCCTTGGGTAGTGAAGGGCGGGGTATAAATCCAATCCCCTCTCCTCCTCCCTCTTCGTCTCTGTCCAGTTTGGTGTAGTGGTTAGGAGCACAGACTCTAATCTGGGAGAACTGGGTTTGATTCCCCACTCCTCCTCCACATGCAGCTGCTGGTGTGACCTTGGGTCGGTCACAAGTTCTTTCAGAGCTGTTCTCTCAGGAGCAGTTCTCAAAAGAGCTCTCTCAGCCCCACCTACCTCACAGGGTGTCTGTTGTGGGGAGGGGAAGGGGAAGGAGTTTGTAAGCCTCTCTGAGACTCCTTTGGGTAGTGAAGGGCGGGGTATAAATCCAATCTTCCTCCTCCTCCTCCTCCTCTGGAGAAAATGGCAAATTTGGAATGTGGGCTTTATGGTGTTTTACCTTGCCGAGGTCCACTCCCCTCCCCAAATCTCCAGGAATTTTCTAACCTGGAGTTGGCGGCTCAGATGGGCACGTTTCTCATGCCGTCGCCCCCGTCGGCACCCCCTGTCTGCCCTTTGTGGCAAACACTGCACCCTAGCGTAAAGCGACGAGGCAGATAACCGTATCACCCGTCCTCTTAGGAGCAACTGACAGGCAAGAGAGGGACGCATCAGGCAGGCGCAGAAATGCGATGCATTCCCCGCACCCGGCCGTAGGGCATGGCAGGCATTCTGATCAAGGCTATACCCGGCAACGGACCTCTCGCACAGAGTGCTAAAGACAATCTCTTAATCCTCTCCTCTCAGCGCCAAGGGAAGAGCGCTCAGGATCAAAACACACGCTCTGGCATGACCTCACCTTGCTCCCCTGCAGGTGGCCTGCCCCCGTCAGAGGTCAGATATGCCGGTTAGCTTGCTCCACTCAGCCTCTGTGCTCGGCCCGGATTCTGCCTTGTGTCAGGGCCAACCTGAGTGTTCCCGGAATGAGGGCTTTTTGCTTCTCTGTGGGCAATTCTGCATCTAGCATTTGCTCCACGTTTTCTCAACTGGGAGGTAAACGTGCAGCTCAAAACCACATTCAAATACTTCAGGGCAAGCCCTGCTGAGGGGAAAGTCACCCCTGAACGGCCGTAAAACGGCCATAAATCTATGCAGAAGGTACAATAAAATCAGAGGATCGAAGATCTTGAACTATACCATTTGTACCAGAACTGTTTTCATTAAATATTATTCCGGAGAATTTTAAGAAACCAGATGTCTATATGATTATATACATGTTATAACTATGGCTAGGATTTTGTACGCAAAGTACTGGAGAAAAGAGGAAGTTCCATCAAAAGAAGAAATCATTTACAAACGATTGGAAACAGCGGAAATGGACAAACTCCCTTTACAATTACAAGATAAAAAAAGAGGAAATTTTTGAGAAGAACTGGTCGAGGTTTTACAGATGGATCGAGGATTACCTCAGAAAATGTGTAACACAATTATTACGATATAAGCTCTGTACTTTAGCTAAACTAGTTTAGGTACATAAGAGAACGATTCTATCTATGTCAAACTTAAGTAGTCATAATGAGTACATGCTCCACGGTCTGTTGTGTGAGTTTCTTTGTATGTGTAGTTCTTGTCTTTCCTTTTCCTTTTCCAAAAACTAATAAAATCTATTAGTAAAAAAAAGAAAAAAGAAAGTGGCACGGAGTGCGGAAGCTACGGTAAAACCCGAGAATCAAAGGAAGTGAAACCAGGATGCGATGCAGAGGGGGATTTCTGTCCCAACGTGGGCTTCGTAAGGCAACGGAGGGAAAAGCCAAAGCAGAATCAGCCTGTGTGGAGAGAGAGAGGCAGGCACGCAGATGGGGAATGCAGCAATTCTGTGGGAGCATACAGATACAGGTTACGGTTGTGGCTGCAGAAGTACCGTTTCCCGGAAACCTCACCTGATCTCAGAAGCTCAGCAAGGTCGGTACTTGGAAGGGAGACCCCCAAGGAAGACTCTGCAGAGGAAGGCAAGGGCAAACCGCCTCTGCTTCTCACTGGCCTTGAAATTCCTTTCCTGGGGTCACCGTGAGTCAGCTGCACTTATGCGCACAGGCATCTGATGAAGGGAGTTTTGACGCTCGAACGCTCATCCCCTGAAAATCTTGTTGGTCTCTGAGGTGCTGCTGGATTTGAATCCGGCTCTTCTACCGCAGACCAACAGGGCTACCCACCTGCAACGGTCTTTCTTTCTCTCTCTAAATCCATAGTGTATCTGATATTGTTTGATTTTATTTATTTATTTGTTTGTTTGTTGGGATTTTTACCCCGCCCTCCCCGCATACTACAGAGATCATTTCCCCGGAGAAAATGGCTGCTTTGGAGGGTGGAGTCTGGGGCCGTGTACCCCGTTGAGTTCCCTTCTCTCCCCAACCCCTATTTCCCCAGACTCCACACACACCACAGATCTCCAGGAATTTCCACTCTAGTGCCACCGGACATTTTCGTTGAGTCACAAAGGCCCACGCCAGCAACGTGGGGCTGAAAAGAGCCAGGAGGGGAGGCCCAGTGTCCGGCTTTTCCCATCGTAAATCCGGAGTCTCTTTTGTGCCCGGCTGTCTCATGAAAAGTGGGGAGAAGCCTCAGGGACGCATCTCCCCCCCAGGAATGCTTTTGTAGCTCCAAGCGGTAGCTTGAAGAATGCCTGGAGCTGTGCCCCGCTCCATAAATCAACAGGGCTATTTATTGAAACCCTGACAGCTGGCCGGGAGACGGTGAAGCATCACTAGTGGCGGCCATTTCAGAAGGGAAGATAGCCACATTTCAAGAACCCAAAAATGAGAGATCACAGGAGGAAGTGGAATTCCAAAAACAACATCCGTGACAAAAATAACGAAGAGTCAATAAAGATAAGTTGCAAAAATGTTTACTGTAGTAATTCTGTAGAAAATTCTCTTCTATTATCGCTCACACGCTAACGAATGCTGCGCCATGAAAACAATTCGTTTCACAATATTTGCTTTATCTGAGTGTGTAGCAATCCCCGTTCTTATCAATTACTGCTTATCAGCTCTTGGAGGAAACATACCATGTCAACTCTCAAATAACAGAACCCAACGTCTTCACAAATATTGTGAAATGAATTGTTTTCATTGCGCAGTATTCGTTAGCGTGTGAGCGATAACAGAAGAAAATTTTCTACAGAATTACTACAGTAAACTTTTTTGCAACTTATCTTTATTGACCCTTCATTATTTTTTCTCACAGATGTTGTTTTTGGAATTACATTTCAAGAACCAGCAGCGGAGCCCTGGGAAGGCAACAAGACGCCGGACACCGGACCTTCGGTCACAACAAGAAAGGCAGGTAGGAGATGGGATGGGAAGGCAGTCTCACACAGCAGTGTTCTGGACAACAGCAAAACGCCTCTAAAATAAATGTGTTTGTTGTCACGGATGACTTGCCTAGGAAATGTGCGGAGATCACATCTGGAGGATTACCAGCCGAACATGTTCCCCAGGTTGGCGTGAAGGTCGGCAACGGAGCCTTACTAGCTGAACATGTTCCCCAGGTTGGCGTGAAGGTGGCTTGTTCCAGCAAGGCCACAATTTGAGTGACAGAGAGAAGAACGAGTTAAGGATTGCAGATAGATAGACTTTGGAAAAGATCAGGAAACTATGCCACAGTGCTAAACAGTGAGAAATGTGTTTGGCCAGGGCTACTGGGAGAAGTGAAGGCTGAACGGAAAAAAAGTCAAGATATCTGTACGTTAGAATATTATAGAAAAGTTTATATATCCGGCAACCTCTGCAGTAGGGGTGCGCAACATGGTGCGTCTGGCCGCCATTGTGCCCGCTGACACAATTCCTTGTGAAGCTGTTGGCCGTTGGAGATCTGATTGGGTGTGCAGATTAATAACATTGATTTGGCAGCAGCTGCCACCATAACACAAGGATCTTCATGGTATGACTTAAAGGTAGGCCGAGGCAGCCATTGTGTGGGTGGCTCCGCCTCCTGCGGCAGCCATCTTGTGGCAGCCATTTTGTAGCGGCACCCGCCACACTGCGCCCTTCACTTGGGAGTCTCACAGTGGCTTACAATCTCCTTTCCCTTCCCCTCCTCACAACGGACAGCCTGTGAGGTCGGTGGGGCTGAGAGAGCTCTTTCAAGGACTGCCCTTGAGAGAACAGCTCTGAGAGGTCTTGTGACTGACCCAAGGTCACACCAGCAGCTGCATGTGGAGGAGGAGTGGGGAATCAAACCCGGTTCTCCGAGATTAGAGTCTGCGCTCCTAACAACTACACCAATCTGTAGAGGCTGAACAGATGGGAAGTAAGGACGCAGACAGACAGGGTCAGCTCCCAGAACAGCTTCAACTCCCCCTCCCCATATCACCCATCCATCATATTTTTATGCAGCCATTTCTCCTCCACGGGGCTCATGAGGCCGTACGTGGCTCTTCTCTCTTGCATCTTATCCGCACAACAACCCTGTGAGGTAGGTTAGGCTTAAACAGAGTGACCGGGCGCAAGGCCACCTAGCGAGAGTCATAAAGATCTGGACCCAAGTCTCTTGGTCCTAGCCTTTTACACGCTCGATTTCTCCACAGTTCCCTGCCAATGCTCCCTCTAAGCTGTGGAGTCCTGTGAGCAAAAACCCTACTTTGTGAGCTACTGGCATCAAAGTTGTGAGCGAGCAATTTGGCTACTGCATAAATTAGTTTGCTCTGGAGCCATCCTTCCTGAGCTAAGACAAAAATCTGTGAGCCGGAGGCTAAAAAACTGGGAGCCGGCTCACACTAACTCAGCTAGCTCACACTATCTCCGCTGAGAGGGAACACTGTTCCCCGCTCTCTTTCCGTTTCTGGCCTGGCAGCTGCAATCGCCCAGACTCAGTTCAAGCGGCTCCCCTCCCGGCCGCCGCCCAGCTGCAGCCTCCACCCTAGGTGTGCCCCACATTTCAGCCCGGCCTCAATTTCCCCATAATCAGGATCCAGCCTTTGTAGCCAAGCCGCTAAGCGGAACACCACAGAGCTCGGTAGGGAAGGCCGCCACCCGATTATCCTGAATCGATCCATCACGTGGGCGTAAGCCTCTTATATCCGCAAACATTTGCACATGAATGAAAGCATCATTCCTGAAGAGGAGAAGCCTGCTCTGGTTCTAGGTGACCCCAAGCGTATGTAGTGTGCAAAAATATAGACTGCAAGGGTAGGCCATCAAAAGATACACAACTTTTACAAGTAAACAGTAGACATCAGCAGGGGTCATTTCCTGCAGGAGCGCACAGGAGCGGAGCTTCGGCAGTAAAGAGCCCAGGGGGCGGGCACATGCAACAAGCCCCGCCCCCTGCTCCCAGCAGCCCTCAGTCAGAGCAAGAAGCAGCCAGGTAAGCTGCAGTGCCCCCCACCCACCCCTGGTCTAAAGTAGTCCAGTGGCACCTTTAAGACCAGGTTTTATTCAGGTACAAGCTCTCCCTCCTCTGCGAGGACAGATCTGCACATGTTCCCCCCCACCAATAGCTAGCAATCCAAAACAGTCCAGTGGAGCCTCCAAAGTACTACTGAACTTGAATCCAGCTCTTCCACGGTAGACTAACACTGCTACCCTCTGAAACTATCTTTCTCTCCCTGTCTGCCCTGACCTGGGTAGTCCAGACCAGCCTGATCTCGTCAGATCTCGGAAGCTAAGCAGGGTCGGCCCTGGGTAGTATTTGGAAGGGTGACCTCCAAGGAATACCAGGGTCAAGGCACAGAGGCAGGCAATGGCAAACCATCTCTGAAATGTCTCTTGCCTTAAAGAACAAATCTAGATCGCCACCTAGTGGTGCATAATGCTAAAAGAGCTAGAACTTCTGGCTGCCAGACAACCTTAGGATCTCCTGGCTATACTACACACAATGCCATACAACAACAACAACAATAATCATCATCACCATCATCATAATCTCCCCCCTCCTCTAAAATCATAGTTCCCCTGATCTTGATATTTATTAGTATTTTATTTTATTCTTTAAACTGCTTCAAGTGCCCTTGCTGGGGCAAAAAGGAAAGATGGAAAGGCACTCTGCATGTTCTCAGGAACACTTTCCATCATCACCAAGATTTTCAGGGGATAAGCTTTCAAGAGTCATGGCTCTCTTCATCCAATACCAGGTGTCTCTCAAAAGCTCAAGCTCGGAAAATCTTGCTGCTCTCGAATAAAGTGTTACGGGTCTACCCTCTGGAACTGGGTTACGATGACCACCCTCTCCCTTCTAATTTCTTGGCAGCGAATGCTCAGCCACAGCATGCGTGGTCGTCTTTTCCTCTGCAAGTCAGCAACCTGCTCAGGTAATAGAGGAGCGAACCCTGTTGAGAGCTGTTTACTTAGGTGGAGACGGTGCTGTGCCAAGTGGCTGTTAATGGGCAAACCCAGGCCGTAGCGCATGCCTTCTCTGGGCGGCTGCAGGTTGCAGCTTCTTTGGAGAGGAAACAGCGGGAAGGATGTGGGTGTGAGTTCTGAACACACAGGCTCTTCTTGGATACCTGCCCAGGTAATAGCAATCCTGACCTTCCATGGGTGTATCAAGTCGCTCACAGGCGCTTATTTAGAGATGGGGCGCGACACACACACACATCTTCAGCGTAGGCATTCAGAAAGCTCACATGGCAACATTTGAAAGGTCTGAGAAAAACTGCAAGTTTTCCACAGGACAAATTCTGGTTGTAAAAACTCTCTTCTCTGTAAACCATTACGTGACCCTGATAAAGCAGCAAGGCGGGGTTATGAATGTGGTGTGGAAATAAACATGCAAACCTCTCCTGTGCAAACATGCAAACCTCTCCTGTGTTATGAATGTGGTGTGGAAATAAACATGCAAACCTCTCCTGTGCAGTTTACCTCCCCTGAACCCCAGACTCTGTTTTCGGCCTGTTAGGCACCATTTTTGTTCCCGTTCCCCTGTTTTAGGTACAAATTGGTGGTGGTGTGTGTGTGTGTGTGTCAAGTTGCTTCCAGTTTCTGGTGACCCTATGAATTTGGAATGATACTCCTCCTCCAAGGTGAGACAGTATAATCCGCCACCCCAAAAGGTGCTTTTCAGAGGGATCCAAAGAGCTTCTGAGGGTTCCCCCCATTTCAGAAGTGAGGGATTCTGCGTGGGGAGACAGCGTGGGGTCCTGGCTGGAGGGACAGTCGAGGATTTGGGTGAGCCGGGGTGGATTCCCTGCTCTGCCATAGCAGCTCACTGGGTGACCTTGGTCTGGCCTACTTCCCAGGGTTGTTGTGAGGGGGAAAATGGAGGACAGGAGGATGACATAAGCCCCTTTGAGTCCCCCTGGGGGAGAAAGGCACAGGGTATCAATTAAGTGAGAAATAATAATGAGAAGAAACGCAAGCTCAGCCCCTTTGGCCAACAGCAACTGAGCTGTTACGCCATTCACTTTAGATGACTGTTCATTTGTTTGCCTCGTCTGGCAGGCAGAATGCGGAAAGAAGCCCAGATCTGCCCACAGGGTAGCAAACTGACCACAGATGTGATCCAAGATGGGAGGGAGGAGAAGGAAGTGGGATCAGGGAAAGCCAGAGGAGAAGGAGAAGGCGGAAGAAGAAGAAGGAGAAGAGGTGGAGGAGGAGGAGGAGAGGGGAAAGAAGAAGAAGAAGAGGAGGAGGAGGAAAAGAAGAAGAGGAGGAGGAGAAAGAGGAGGAAAGAGAAGGAGGACAGGAAGTGAAAGAGGAAGAAGAGGGAAAAGAAGAGGAGAAAGAGGAAGAAGAAGAGGAGGAGAGGAAGAAGAGGAGGAGGAGAGGAAGAAGGAGGAGAGGAAGAGGAAGAAGAAGAGGAGAAAGAGGAAGAAGAGGAGAGGAAGTAGAAGAGGAAGAAGAGGGAAAAGAAGAAGAGGAGAAAGAGGAAGGAGGAGGAGGGGAGAAAGTGGAAGAGGAAGAAGAAAAGGAGAAGGAAGAAGAGGAAAAGAAGAGGAGAAAGAGGAAGAAGAGGAGGAGGAAAAGGAAGAAGAGGAGGAAGAGAGGAAGGAGGAGAGGAAGTGGAAGAAGAAGAGGAGGAGAAGGAAAAAAGGAGAGGAGAAAGAGGAAGAAGTGGAAGAAGAGGGAAAATAAGAAGAGGAGGAGGAGAAAGAGGAAGAAGAGGAGGAGGAGGAGGAGGAAAATAAGAAGAGGAGGAGGAGGAGAAGGAAACTAAGGAGGAGGAGGAAGAGATTGGATTGACCCCCCCGCCCTTCACTCAGAGTCTCAGAGCGGTTTACAATCTCCTTCCCTTCCCTTCCCCACAACAGACACCCTGTGAGGTAGGTGGAGCTAAGAGAGCTCTTTCGAGAACGGCTCCTGACAGAACTTGTGACTGACCCAAGGTCACCCAGCTGGCTTTATGTGGAGGAGAAGCTGGGAATCTAACCTGGTTCTCCAGATTAGAGTCCTCCACTCTTAACCACGACACCAAACTGGCTGAAAGAGCCTGGCTGAAGTTCACCAGTACTCACCTCCTGAGTACCTACCTGTATTATTCCCTGTTTGGTCGACCTCCCCTGGTGTTTGGTTAGATAACCACGTGAGGAGAAGACCCAAGAGCAGGAGAAGAGTCACAAAGGGCTCGACCCCGTCGGCATGACTCAGAGGGGATTCTACCGCCTGTTTTTACACTCCCTGGAAGCCTTCCAGGAGACTATCAGCAGCTTTCGGAGAACAAAGACATCTCCTATCATTTGTGCTCCCTTCGCAGACGGGGAGACTCCGAGGCCAAAGATCCCAAGCGATTGATCTCAAAGGGCAGGGGAGCCTTCAGACCCCCAGTCTAGGCCAGGGAGCTCCTTGCCGGCTGCATTAATCAGTGGAAAGAACATCAGCCCTTAATCCCAGAGAAGAATCCAGACTCATCTCGGTGGTCTCCTGTTCTCTCATAAGGTAAAGGTTCCCCTTGCTCGAAAGCCAGTCGAATCCAACTCTAGGGCTGCGGTGCTCATCTCTGTTTCAGAGCCGAAGAGCCAGCGCTGCCCGAAGACGTTTCCGTGGTCATGTGGCCGGCGTGACTAAATACCAAGGTGCACGGAACGCTGTTCCCTTCCCACCGAAGTGGGTACCTATTTATCTACTTGCAATTTCTTGCTTTCGAACTGCTAGGTTGGCAGGAGCTGGAACTAGAGACGGGAGCTCACTCCGTCATGCGGCACACTCGGATCTCGAACTGCTGAACTCCTTCTTCCTCTCCTCCTCTTCTTCTTCCTCTTCCTGGTGGAACTCTGCTGAAC
>NW_015160846.1:421021-433938 GCF_001447785.1 Gekko japonicus | reverse complement strand
TTTCTCCTGCCCCCCCCCCCCCCCAACAAGGCAGTGGCACACTTTGTAGTCCTAACACCATTTTATTAGGTTAATAGGTTAATTAGGTTAATAGGTTAATCACTGTATTTATTTTTAGCTGTGCATTTAACATATGAATGTTTTTATTGATGTACACCGCCCTGAGCCCTGTTCTATTAATCCTCCTTCAGAAATAGTCAGTGTTCCCTCTAAGCTAAGTTAGTGTGAGCTAGATCACAGTTTTTTAGTCTCCGGCTATGCATTTTTGACTTGGCTCAGGAAGGATGGCCCCAGAGCAAACTAAGCTATGCAGTAGCCAAATCGCTCGCTCACAATGTTCATGCCAGTAGCTCACAAAGTAGGATTTTTGCTCCCAAGACTCCACAGCTGAGAGGGAGCGTTGGAAATAGCCCGTCAAATTCTTCAAAAATTCCAAATAAAAATGTTTATAATTCCTCTTCACAGTATTCATCACGGTAATTGGTCTTATGTATGTCAAGAACGAAAAAGATGCTGTGTATTATTCAGTACTGGAGCTGGGCGGTTTTGGTGTTCCACTTTTGAGGAAGCCAAGCGATATGGCAACATGAAGCCGGCGGAGCCGTGAAGTGGATACACCAGCAGTGAGACAAGGATTTTGTGAAGAGGAATTATAAACATCTTTATCTGGACTTTTTGTGGAATTTGACTTGGACTCTTTCTGAAGGTGGATTAATAGGACCGTTTTTGTATTTGGACCGTGTACTTTTGCGTTTCTGACTCCTATTTTGTATTTTTGGAAAACCAGGTATAGGTTTAGGCTGCGATCACACATGCCTTTAGATCTGACATAGGTGCGAATGCCTGACAGATCTAAAGGGAGCAATGAGACAGGCCCCACTGCCGGACCTCCTGAGGGCACCTGGAATTTTTGGCCACTTTGTGACACAGAGTGTTGGACTGGATGGGCCACTGGCCTGACCCAACATTGGCTTCTCTTATGTTCTTATAGGAACTCTCTGTCTGGGGCAAGTGATGCTCTCTGTATTCTTGGTGCTTGGGGGCGCAACAGTGGGAGGACTTCTAGTGTCCTGGCCCCACTACTGGACCTTCTGATGGCACCTGGTATTCTTGGCCACTGTGTGACACAGAGTGTTGGACTGGATGGGCCATTGGCCTGATCCAACATGGGCTTCTCTTATGTTCTTATAGGAACTCTCTGTCTGGGGCAAGGGATGCTCTCTGTATTCTTGGTGCTTGGGGGGGAGCAACAGTGGGAGGGCTTCTAGCATCCTGGCCCCACTGCTGGACCTCCTGATGGCACCTGGTATTTCTGGCCACTGTGAGACACAGAGTGTTGGACTGGATGGGCCATTGGCCAGATCCAACATTGGCGTCTCTTATGTTCTTATGTCTGGGGCAAGGGATGCTCTGTATTCTTGGTGCTTGGGAGGGGCAGCAACAGTGGGAGGGCTTCCATTGTCCTGGCCCCGCTGCTGGACCTCCTGAGGGCACCTGGTATTTGTGGCAACTGTGTGACACAGAGTGTTGGACTGGATGGGCCATTGGCTGATCCAACATTGGCTTCTCTTATGTTCTTATAGGAACTCTTGGTCTGGGGCAAGGGATGCTCTGTCTTCTTGGTGCTCGGGGGGGGCAACAGTGGGAGGGCTTCTAGTGTCCTGGCCCCACTGATGGACCTCCTGATGGCACCTGGTATTTCTGGCCACTGTGTGACACAGAGTGTTGGACTGGATGGACCATTGGCCTGACCCAACATTGGCTTCTCTTACGTTCTCCTATGTTCTTATGATGGCAACATCTGGGAAGCGTCCCACAGTCGTTGGCAACCCATGGTGCTCCACCACGGAAGCGGAGTTAAAAGACACCAGGGGAAGTCTGGTGTTCACCGGATACGACGGGCCACGGATGGAGTTTCCCCTGTCTGATCGCTCGAGTACGCTCTCATGCTGTCGGGATGGTCTGATAATTCCATCCCGACTCAGTGCCACCACCACCCTCGCAGTATGTGCATTATCGCCCTCGGTGTGGAGCAATGCTCCCTCTAAGCTGTGGAGTCTTGTGAGCAAAAATTCTGCTTTGTGAGCTGCTGGCATTAAAGTTCTGAGCGAGCGACTTTGGCTGCTGCATCAGTTAGTTTGCTCTGGAGCCCCATCCTTCCTGAGTGAAGACCAAAATGTGTGAGCCGGAGGCTAAAAAACTGTGCGCTAGCTCACACTCACTCAGCTTAGAGGGAACACTGGTGTGGAGGTGCCATTCCACGTTTATGCGCAACCCGCAGCTACAGAGGGCTGTGTGATCTCGCAACTACTTGTCAAATTCCTCCAGAGTAAATAGCCTCGTTTCCCCTCCGCTTCAACTGGCGTGGGTGACCACAGCCTTAGATTATTCTACTCATTGGCTGTTGAATATATTTTTCATCATTTATGCATGGTCTGATCCTTTGTATGCAAGAAAGCTAATGCAATCTAAGAAAGCTAATGCAATCTTAGGATGCATTCACAGAAGCATTGTGTCCAGATCACGGGAGGTGGTCGTTCCACTCTATTCTGCTAGGGTCAGGCCTCACCTGGAGTCCTGTGTCCAGTTTTGGGCACCACATTTTAGGAAGGATGTTGACAAGCTCGAGCGTGTCCAGAAGAGGGCAACCAGGGTGGCGAGAGGGCTGGAATCCTCCTCCTCCTATTCTTCCTCATCTCCTCCTCCTCCTCCTCTTCTTTCTCATCTCCTCCTCCTCTTCTTCTTCCTCATCTCCTTCTCTTCTTCTTCCTCCTCTTCGTCTCCTCCTCTTCCTCATCTCCTCCTCCTCCTCTTCTTCCTCTCCTCCTCCTCCTTCAGAACTGCAGCTGCCATCCAAGCAGCTTCTTTTCCCAGCAAGGCCAGCCGAATTGTTTTTACCTGCATTGGAGTGACTCAAGCCTTAATTTCTGCTGCCTGAAATAATGATAGCCTTTGAACGCACAGTAGAGCCCAGAGACTTGCCTTGGCATTACTAATAAAGCTGATTATGGGGGAGACAGGTGCTTCCGGAGGAGCAGGGCCATACGCCAAAGGACCATGCACTGTCCAGACCCCCCCTATGGCCCTGCAGGGCGGAATTCACCTCTGCCAATAGATTTAAGCCCTTTGCAGGATCCCTCAAATAATAGATGTTTCCACCAGCCACCCTTGGGCACTTCAGGCCCACCCATTATCAACTACACAGGTAATGTTGCAATGTCTTGCCTTTATTTGAGGAGTACATTTCCTGCGCCACATTCTGAGGGGCTTTATAAATACCCCTGTGGGTTTTTTTTTCTAGTGTCGGGCTGTGTGTGCATAGCGTGAAGGTGCCATATTCATTTCTGGTGCATGCTTGAAGGCCCCGTTTCATGAAGGAGGTATAGGAATTTTCATGGTCTATCAAGCAGCATGCCACGGATAATGTGCGTAGGAGGGCTGCCAGGGGGTGCGGATAATGTGCGTAGGAGGGCTGCCGTTGGCAGGGGGTGAGGGACATTTGAGTTGCCAGACCCAGGCCGGGAAACTCCTGGAGATTTGGGGCTGGAGCCTGGGGAGGACAGGGACCTCAGTGGGGCCCAAGGCCACAGAGTCCACCCTGCAAAGTATCCACTCTCTCCAGGGGAACTGATCTCTGTGGTCTGGAGATGAGCTGGAATTCCGGGGGATCCCCAGGTCCCACCTGGAGGCTGGCATCCCTGAACTTCAGTGGGGCACAATGCCACAGAGTCCACCCTCCAAAGTATCCATTTTCTCCAGGGGAACTGACGTCTCTAGTCTGGACATGAGCTGTAATTCGGGGGGGGGGACCCCTAGTCCCACCTGGGGTCTGGCATCCCGAATGTGTATCATTTTCATCTCTGCGGATTGTGTGCAAATTCCTTCGTTGGAGGTGGGGCACTATCTTGTCCCCTACTTTTAAAGGGAGGAAAAGATTGTAAATATTGCCGTCTTGGCCTTGTGTAGTGTTGGATTCTCTGGTTTTAGTAGAGCCAGGCGTCACTGTTAATGTGGCCGAGAGCGCACACGGCATATCCACGCCGCAAAGCCATGGGGCTGAGTGTGCTAGCAGATTTACACAGTGGCACAGAGCCAGTAATCATATTCAAAGTTAATAAGAGTTCTTTATTATTACGGGACTCCATTCTAGACAGTATAGATGAGCGACAGAGATAGAATCTAACCTGTCTAACTACGATGGGTGTGGATGCAGGGGAAATGTGCCCGGCATCCATTGTCCCAAAGATGGAGACAGCGTGCTCCTTCTTTGTGTGTTTGTAAGAGGAAGTGTGTGTGTGTGTGAGAGAGAGAGAGGTGTCAAGCCGGAAGGAAGGAAACGTGTCCCTAAGAACAGGATTCTACTGCAAAGGGGATCTGATCAGAGAAGAGGAAGGAAAGGAGGCCATGCGTGTGTGTCCTGACCTGTTTATCTGACTAAATCTATGATGACCTCCTGAGGACTGAGGCAGAGGACAGCGCATCATCCGTCATTTTTCCAACATGTAGTCATTAGGGCATCTGTAAAAAAAAAATTTTTTTTTTAAATTAAGCAAAATTTTAAGATATCATAAAATGGTCTGGGCGCAGGCAGAAGCAACCTCTTCCAAAGGTGTCCCGGACTCCAATCATTAAGGTCAGTGCTGGAGTCTTCCTTGTGCCAAGTCACAGCCGATTTATGCTGACCCCCGCAAGGGGTCTTCAAGGCAAGTGAGTAAGCGGAGGTGGTTGGCCATTGGGGTGGTGGTTAGGAGCACGGGTTTCATTCCCCACTCCTTCAAGTGCAGCCAGCTGGGTGACCTTGGGTCAGTCACAAGTTTCAGAACTGTTTCAACAGTCCTCGAGAGAGCTCTCTCAGCCCCACCTGCCTCACAGAGGGTGTCTGTTGTGGGGAGGGGAAGGGAAAGGAGACTGTAAGCTGCTCTGAGACTCCTTCAGGTAGTGAAGGGCAGGGTATAAATCCAATCTCCTCTCTCTTCTCTTCTTCTTTGTCGTCTTCTTCATCATCATCTTCTTCGTCGTCTTTGTCTTAAGTTAAGAGAGGGCGTCAGTGTTTCAACTGCATTGGTTGCAAACCTTGTGCATGTTTAGCTGCAAGTCCCACTGAGCAAAGGGGTGACTTCCTCTGGAGTAAATGGGATTCGGGCCGGGCTGCCAGCATCTAGGAGCTGCAAGAACGAAGCCCCGTGACGTTCCTTTGGGATCCACTCCGGCCTGCTTTCCAGAGACACCAAGCAGATTAAAATAGCTGGGGTTGGCTCGACCCACCGGGTTCCAGAAAGAGACCAAACTCTGCCTCCTCATGGGGGGTGGGGGGTGGAATTAATTTATGGCCGCCAGTGGGAAGAGGCTGCAAACTTTGCCCAAGTGAAAGCTGAGAACTCCCGGTATCTGCTGGGGACCGCAGAGGAATTTTGCAAGTAAGGAGAAGACGGGGATGGATCTCGCAAGGAGACGGAGCTAAATCTTCCTCTTGCCTGCTAACAATGAGGTCACATCAACAATCCCGCCTGGATTTATGTCTCGCTGGCATCTTTCGGCCTAGGAAAGTCACCGTGCTCTGACAACAGAAAATCTAAGTCATGATAACTGGATTGGTCTTAAAAGCTGCCTCACCTGAATCGCATTTTCACAAAGTGACACGGGCAGACAAGAAGAAGGAAGAAGAAGAAGAAGATGATGATATTGGATTTCTATCCCGCCCTTCACTACCCAAGGGAGTCTCAGAGTGGCTGACAAACTCCTTCCCCTTCCCCTCCCCACAACAGACACCCTGGGAGGTAGGTGGGGCTGAGAGAGCTCTGACAGAAACGGCTCTTTTTCAAGAACAGCTCTGACAGGACTACGGCTCGCCCAAGGTCATCCAGGAGTTGCAAGTGGAGGAGTAAAGAAGAAGAAGAAGAGACTGGATTTATACTCCGCCCTTCACTACCCAAGGGAGTCTCAGAGTGGCTTACAAACTCCTTTCCCTTCCCCTCCCCACAACAGACACCCTGTGAGGTGGGTGGGGCTGAGAGAACTCTGACACAAACCGCTCTTTTTCAAGGACAGCTGTGCCAGACCCAAGGTCACCCAGCAGGTGCAAGTGGAGGAGTGGGGAATCAAACCCGGTTCTCACAGATGAGAGTCCGCACACTTAACCATGACACCAAACTGGCTCTCAACCACTACACCAAACAAACCTTCCCTTGACTCCAATAGACAGCCGCTCTTCAGGCCTGGTTTCTTTCTTTTTGTTTTAATCAGAGGTCATTTCGGGGGGGAACGCGGGGGAACGCAGTTCCCCCGGGTGAGGTGCAGGGGGCGGGGCACATGACAAAGCCGCGCCCCCTGCTTCCGGCCGCCCCGCTTCCAGCCCTCATTCAGCCAGGAGGAGGCAGGAGAAGAGGGAGGGTAAGTTGCTTCCTCCCCATCTCTCCCCACCCCTGCCTGCCTAGGGCCAGGGAGGGCCTTGGCGGGGCTTCCTCGCACTCCCGCTGGCCTTGCAGGTCCACCGCCGGGCCCCTGATGTCAGGGGGTGTGGCATATGCTAATGAGTTATGCTAATGAGTTCCCCTAGCTCTTTTTCTACGAAATGACCCCTGCTTTTAATATATTTTTTTATTTTATAACACACACTCATAACATACAAACATACATACAAAGATTTCGGGGGTTCCATTTTTGTTTTGTTTTTCCCCATTTGTTGACCTCAAACATTGTCCAGTTACATTTTTTACTTTTTGCCACCTTGTGTTTTTTATGTACATCTCTTGTTTATAGTTAAGCATGTAGTTTTTGTTTTCATCTAGTTCAGTTGTATTTATTTATTTAAACATTTATACCCCGCCCTCCCCGCAATGCCCATGATGCTAATTGTTATACTCTTCCATCCATTTATAAAATCTTGACCATGTATCCTCAAAGGATTTTTCATTGTTAGCCTCTCAATATTAAAGTCAAATTGTCCATCTCTGCTGTTTCAAGTCTTTTATTTATAATTTCTTCTTTTGAAGGTACTTCATTTTTTTCCCTCCAGTATCTGGCATAAAGGATTCTTGCAGTAGTCATTGTATGTTTGATAAGATAGGAATCTTGCTGTTTAAAATTTTTCTGGTTTTTTTTAAATTTATTTACATGCGACTTATATACCACTCATAACCCCTAATGGGTCTCAGAGTGGTTTACAGACTTTACTACTATACAGTAATGATTGAACCTACCTAGGGCCACATTTCACAAGGGGAGGGACTTCCCTATCGACACCCTGTTGGCAGCGCTTCTTTTTCTTCTCCCGGCGGGCTCCGAATTTTGTTGTTATTCCTGGCCTCTTTCTGGCTGCCTGGCGACCTTCTCCTGGAGGCTTGGTGTTTTGCGTGCAAACGTTCTTTCCGGCTGCAGCTTCCGGCTTACGTCCTTCCGGCTCCAGCTGTGCTGCGCCGTCCTGCGTCTGCTTCGCTTGCGTCCCGCATCCTGCGTTCGCTCCGCCTTCCGTCAGGTCTGGTCATCCGGAATTCAGCCGCCATTGTTGTTTCGCCACCGCTGTCTTCACCTCCGTTGCTGCTGCCAACACTCCTGGCATGGAACCAAGAGGTGGGTGCCCCCTGCCACCTAGGGCAGGTACCCATTTATCTACTCGTTTATTTATTTATCTTTCGAACCGCTGGGTTGGCGGTAACACATTCCATAAAAACAGTTCAGGTATATAAGGTACAGTATTTTTTTTAACATTCTCCAGACCTGGTTTCAATGGGTGGCACCGTTGGGGCACTTGGTGTAGAGACCCACACACCAGCGGGGGCCCCGGTACCAAACGGGGATACTAGGGAAGGATAAGCCCAAGCCAGTGGCTGTTCCTGCTGGGGCACCCCTACCCATCAGGAAAGGGAAGACCACACCCCCAGTTCCAGCCTGTTAAATATTGGGATTGAATCATCCCTGATGGAATCAGCCCAGAGAGTGGCTGAGCCTGAAGCACAAGAACAATAGCCGGCCAGGATTCTGAAAGTAGTCAATCCAGTAGTAATGTTATGTAGGTAGCCTATCACTGGAAGCGGGGTGTGTTTAGGTGTGGCAATTGCATGCTATTTAACAGAGCTGAGGCTCTGGAGTCTTGAGTGAGCAAGGGGGGCTCCTGTAGATCTTCCTGAATGACAACTTATCGTCATGCTACGGAGATCAGTTCCCTTAGAGCTAACGGCGGCTTCGGAGGGTGGAGCCTACGGATCACATCCGGTGTTCCCTCGAAGCTGAGTTAGTGTGAGCTAGCTCACAGTTTCTTAGCCTCTGGCTCACACTTTTTTTGTGGCTCCGGGGCAAACTAGTTTATGCAGCAGCCAAACGGCTCGCTCACAACTTTCATGCCAGGAGCTCACAATGTAGAATTTTTGCTCACGGGACTCCACAGCTCAGAGGGAGCACTGTTGGAAGTCCCTTCTGTTGACTTCAGGGCATTTTTACTTTTCTATCCAGTGGGTTTAAGGTTTGCAGCTTTAATTCTCGTCGATATTCCACATACCCCAGCAGCGACTGACGGACGGTAAAACTTCCGCAGAATATGCCAGAGCCGCATTTTCCTAGGAATACTTCCAGTGCCAAGGCCTTAGCAGATTAGAGCCCGAGGAACCGGGATCCTATTAAAGTTACCTCCAGCTTAAGGTCTGAGTAGCTGACAAGTGATTTAGGAGCTTTGGCATAGGGATCTTTTGACGTCCTGCAGAGAGGGGGCTTGCACATAAAGCAACGCCGGCCCAGTTGTGATTTTCTTATTGCAACAAGAACATTCGGACAATTGGGAGACTCTGGAATAAAGACCCAAACTTTCTCTGGGAAAAGGCAAGTGATCTGGGCGACTCATTCCCAAACTTGGTTTCTAAGTCTCTCACCCAGCAGCACATACTCCTCCACACAATGTTGTCTCTTTTACTTTGTCACGCTCTGGTTCCCTTCATTTCCTTTCCCATAATTGGCTTCCTTTCCCCATTGTGACCCGGGGAGCCATTTGAGCATTCTCTGCCCTGATAAATAGATTAGGCAGGGCTCCTAGGGGTGAAGAGTCAGAGGTCAGGATTCCCACGCCTGCAGTCCGTGGACAGATGGGTTTGGTCGAAAAGAGACAGACCCTCTACGAGAGGACGTAACGGCTTCTTCCAGCTCAGCACCCGGAAGCAACGCTCCCTCTAAGCGGGCGGGTCCTGTGAGCAAAAATCCTACTTTGTGAGCTGCTGGCATTAAAGTTGTGAGCGAGCGATTTGGAGGCTGCATAAATTATTTTGCCCTGGAGCCACATCCTTCCTGGGCTGAGACAGAAATGTACGAGCCCGAGGCTAAAAAACTGTGAGCTAGCTCACACTAACTCAGCTTAGGGGAAACATTGCCCGGAACCAACCCTGAAAACAAGGATGGTGAACACAAGGAGAGGAGGAGGAGGAGGAGAAGAAGAAGAAGAAGAAGAGGAGATTGGATTTCTACCCCGCCCTTCACTACCCAAAGGAGTCTCAGAGCGGCTTACAAACTCCTTTCCCTTCCCCTCCTCACAACAGACACCCTGTGAAGTAGGTGGGGCTGAGAGAACTCTGACGGAAATGGCTCTTTTTCAAGAACAGCTCTGATCAGAACTACGGCTTGCCCAAGGTCACCCAGCAGCTGCAAGTGGAGGAGTGGGGATTCAAACCCGGTTCTCCCAGATTAGAGTCCGTGCACTTGACCACTACACCAACCTAGCTCTCTTGCAGGATTGGACCAAAGGTCTAAACAGCCCAGCATCCTGTTTCTCACAGTGGCTGACCGGCAGCCCAGGGAAGTCCATGATCACGATAAGAAAGCAACTGCCTTCTACCTCGCTGCGCCCCCCCGAAAATGATACTCAGTGGTATACTGCATCTGAAGGTGGAGGTTCATTTTATCACTTTGATGGAATGCTAGCCTGTTAATCTACACCTGTTATGAAACCCATAAATTTGTCTGTAGTGGTAAAAAAAAGAGCAAGAGTCCAGGAGCACCTGAAAGACTAACAAAATCTGTGGCAGGGGAGGAGCTTTTGTGAGTCACGGCTCACTTCTACAGATAGCTGAAGAAGTGAGCAGTGACTCCTGAAAGCGCCTAACTTGCTGCAGATTTTGTTTAGTCTTTAAGGTTCTCTTGGACTCTTGCTCTTTTCTACTGCTACAGGCAGACTGAGACGGTGGCCCATCTTGATAAATCTGTCTGCTCTCCTTTTAAACCAGGGGTGTCAAACATATGGCCCGTGGGTCGGAACTGGCCCGTCCAGGGCTCTTGTCCGGCCCACAAGCAACTGGTCATTAACTTTATTGTCAGGTGACAGAGGCTGTGCATTAGGTCCCTATATACTGCCCCAGTGCTAATGAGTAATGGAGGGTGGGCAGGAGGGAGACACTTTAACGAAGTACTGTAAGAGCGTTAATGTTCTGAGCATGCTTGTATTTTGAGTAAAAAAATTAATATTGTTCATTGGGTTTGCCTGTGTCCTTTATAAAGTTTATATCTCCAGTACCTGGCATTACATTTTATGGCACACGTGGCCCACCCCGACAAAGCTCTTGTAACAAATGAGTTCGACATCTCTGTTTTAAACTGTCTAAGCTAGGAATCACAGTCAGTGTTCCCTCTAAACTGAGTCGGTGTGAGCTAGCTTACAGTTTTTTAGCCTCCGGCTCACACATTTTTGCCTTACCTCAGGAAGGAGGGCCCCAGAGCAGACTAATTTATGCAGTAGCCAAATGGCTCGCTCACAACTTTAATGCCAGTAGCTCACAAAGTAGGATTCTTGCTCACAAGACTCCACAGCTTAGAGGGAACATTGATTCACCATCATAAGGAACAGAGCAATAGGAAGCATTTGAACATCACCAGACTCCCCAACTAGCACCAGTATGTTTCAGCAGTGGTGGAGGATAGGCTACAATCTCTCTCTCTCTCTCTGACTCTCTCTCGCTCTCTCTCTCTCTCTGACTCTCTCTCGTATTTTTAAGGTGATGACTCATCATGGGAGCCAGTGCGGTGTAGTGGTTAGATTCTGAGACTCGGATCTGGACGACCCGGATTCGAATTAATTTACAAAACATTACTACTTGATCGTGCCATGGAAGCTCACTGGGTGACCTTGGGCCAGCCACATTCTCTCATCCCAACCTACCTCACAGGGTTGTTATGAGGCTAAAATGGAGGAGAGGAGTATGACGTAAGATGCTCTGGACCCCTATCGGGGAGAAAGGCAGGAGACGGTGGAATTAAATAAATAAATAAAACAGGGAAGGGAGAAGACAGAGGCTGCTTTATGCAGGCGGGCAGTCTTGGTGACCCAGCCCAATGGAGAACAGCCCTGTGGGCATTTCTAGGCAGAAGAGCCCCTGTGAGGGGGTGGTAGCAGTCGGGGGACTGAGAGCCAGAGAGCCAGTTTGGTGTAGTGGTTAAGTGTGCGGACTCTAATCTGGGAGAACCGGGTTTGATTCCCCACACCTCCACTTGCACCTGCTGGTGTGACCTTGGGTCAGTCACAAGCTCTGGCACAGCTGTCCTTGAAAAAAGAGCAGTTTGTGTCAGAGTTCTCTCAGCCCCACCCACCTCACAGGGTGTCTGTT
Source organism: Gekko japonicus (assembly GCF_001447785.1). Classification (NCBI taxonomy): domain Eukaryota; kingdom Metazoa; phylum Chordata; class Lepidosauria; order Squamata; family Gekkonidae; genus Gekko; species Gekko japonicus. Next base: position 422,362 of record NW_015160846.1, on the reverse strand, counting down.
GTGGGGAGGGGAAGGGAAAGGAGTTTGTAAACCGCTCTGAGACTCCAAGTGAAGAGCGGGGTATAAATCCAATCTCTTCTTCTCTTCTTCTTCTTCTTCTTGGTAGGGGATTTGTGCTGGAACAGTTTCCACTAATGAAGAGTTCTACTTTGAGCCACGGAAAAGGGTTCAAAGTTGGTCTCTCCAAAACTGAAAAGCATGAACGGTGGGAAGGGGCAGAATGATGACACTAATTAATACAGACAGAAATATGTAACAGGTGCCTTTCACCCCCCCCCCTTTGCGTATGTGTGGGAATACCAGTAAGTCCTGTCTGTAATCAAACACTCCACGGCTGGATGCCTTCACATTCAAGCTGCACTCACAAATCACAAATCACTGGTCAGCGCCTCTGACTGTAGCTAGACTTAGGTGCAGCTAGAACTAAGGAGACCCTGTCCAGGTAGAGCCCAGATTTCGAGCAGCAGGTAGATTCTCTTCTAGTATATTTGAAATATACTGGGTTCGAATTGAGTGTAGTGATCAGCTCATAGTTTATTAGAGATTTCAGCTTAACTCTAAGACAACTCTGGCAGGGCCGGAGGCCTGCTTCTCGGCATGCAAAACACCCCACCCCCCACACACCCCACTCCCCATGGTAGGCTATTTACAAAACATTACTACTTGATCGGTTTATTCCAGAGTCCTGGTCGGCTATTGTTCTTGTGCTCCAAGCTCAGCCAGTCTCTAGGGTGATTCAGTCAGGGATGATTCCATGCCAGTACATAACACCATTGCAGAACAGGACTAGAACGCGGGAAAGCAAAGAGAAGGGCTTTGGAGAAACGAGCTGTCTGTCATGCATCTGGACAAATATTCCCCTCTCCCAACGAAGCCTCTTTCAAGGCTGAGTCCTGGCTTAAATATTCAGCCCTTCCAGCCAAACAGACCCTCGCTCTTCAGTTTGCTCAGCTACTGAGAGAAACCCCACCCCCACCTTCTGCCTCGAGCCAGTTTTATCTATTTATCTCTTTTTAGGCTTATATCCCGCCCTCCCCGAAGGCTTAGGGCGGCTAACAACGAGGCATAAATGCCAAAGTTAAAACAATAAAAACAGAATAAAACAATACAATACATTACTATACACTAAAATGTTGGTGCTCTAAAGGTCACATAAATCATAAATTACAAGATGGGGTTCTGGAGTTGTTATTATTTGGTGTAGTGGTGAAGTGCGCGGACTCTAATCTGGGAGAACCGGGTTGGATTCCCCACTCCTCCACTTGCAGCTGCTGGATGACTTTGGGGAAGCCATAGCTCTGCCAGGGCTGTCCTTGAAAGGGCAGTTCTGTCAAGAGCTCT
>NW_015160846.1:415821-420751 GCF_001447785.1 Gekko japonicus | reverse complement strand
TAAAAAATGGTTATGGTTTGGTCAAATGGCCCATTACTTACACAATCTCAGCCTTCCCTCCCATCGTAGCGCCCTTACGATGGCTCGCTCGGCTGAACGTTTCCCCCTCAAACATGTTGCGGGGTCGATTTAACAACATCCCCCCCTCAAGAAAGGCTCTGCAAATGCTCCAGTAGGTCCCCAGATTCAGTTTCCCATGTTGTTTCTGGACTGCCAGCTGCACCACATCCTCACGTATGAAATTTTTACCCTTTCGGCCATGCTTAGTTTTTAAAAATAAATCTAGAACTGTTCAACATTTCCTTAATGATGCTAATACTGAGACCACAATTATGGTTGCAAAATTCTTAGCAGAATCTGTTGCACCTAAGATGGAGATTTTTTTACATAATATATACACTTTTATTGTCTAAATTTATTCGCTGGAGCGAAATGTATCATGTCTATATTATTTTGCCATTAAAGGTGTCTCTGGATCTGGTTCTGGTTTGTCAGCTGGGGGGAATCGGCGGCTGCAAGCAAGGCGGAAAAAAACAAAAACAGTCCGCACTGACCGGATCGCTATCCACAAGAGCCAGGTGCAAATATCTGGAGACATCCGAAACCCTGTGCAAACTCCGAACAGGAAATTGAGGACTTAGAAGAGACTCCGCAGGCCCTGACACCGAATCCCCAGTCGCAAACACTAAAACCACAGCAAGTGAATTCCTATGTCCTCTCACATTTGGGCTCTCTGCCTGACGCCAATTCAAATAACGCAAGCGTGGGGTGGGTGTGTGTCTCTCACAGGGAATCATGCGGGGGGGGGCAGAGAATAAGCAATTTGGAAATTCCTTCTCCCCAACACAAAGATCCCCCTTCCCAAACCCTCTACATTCTCCGGGGCTGCCCAAGAAACTGATCCCTTTCCCCCTTTCTACTCTTGGAGCACACTTTGTTTGCTCCGGGGCGAACAGCCACGCCTCCCCCCATTATCTGGCCCGTGTGACCCGGGGCCTGTGTTTATTATAACGTCAAAGTACAGTTGTTTAGAGACAGACAGAAAAATAATGGCAGCCCCACCAGAATTTTGTTTTGCCCCACAAGCCACAAAAGCGTGGCTACAGGGCCTGCTTGGAGCCCTAGGAGTTTCCCTGCCCATAGTTGGGCAGAATTTTTGCTCACAAGACTCCACAAGAACTTTCTGAGTTTGAGCGGTTCCTCAGTGGGACAGGCTTCCTCGGGAGGCGGTGGGCTCTCCTTCTTGGGAAGTTTTCAAACAGAGCCCGGATGGCCATCTAATAGCGGTGCTGATCCTGTGAACTTGGGCAGATCATGAGAAGGGAGGGTAGGAAGGGTTGCCTCAGTGCTTAGTTCCCGTGGCCCTTTCTTACACGCCCAGGGAAATGCCGGTCGCCACTTTGGGGTCAGGAAGCCATTTCCCCCCAGGCCAGTTCGGCCGGGAATCCTGTGTCAGGGTTTCAGTTTCATGTCTCTTCGCTTTACTTTACTATTCACCTTGCCACCCTTTAGGGGGGGAAGGAAATCCTGAGGGGAGTGTGTGGGGGTTGAGTGCCTGTCTGTAGTAGCCATAATTATTCCTCAAGTTGCACCCCTCGGCCTGTTCTCATGGGATTTGGCCTTGGAGACTCTTTCACTAGGCTGGAGTAGATAAGACACTGTATATCTGTCAGGGTTGTCATAGAAACACTAGTGGCTGAATGCTGACCTATGCATGGGGGGGGGGAGTGCTTTGGGTTTTACCTATAACCAATGCCCCCTCTAAGCTGTGGAGTCTTGTGAGCAAAAATTCTGCTTTGTGAGCTACTGGCATTAAAGTTGCGAGTGAGCGATTTGGCTATACTGCATAAATAGGTTTGCTCTGGAGTCCCATCCTTCCTGAGCTAAGACAAAAAGGTGTGAGTCGGAGGCTAAAAAACTGTGAGCTAGCTCACACTCGCTCAGCTTAGAGGGAACACTGTCTCAGATTTTCCACGCGCTTTCTTTAGTCCTCCTGACAAAGAACCAGTTCCTATAAGTAAGCGTATCTCTAATAAAGCATCACTGCCAAAAGTGTTGTGGAGAGTGTTTTAACTGGGGAATCTGACATCCTGGAGGTTTTTTGTCATCTTCTGGGCATGAAACTGGGGTCACTGGGTGTGTGGGTGGGGAGGTACTTGTGAATTCCGTGCAATGTGCAGGGGGTTGGACTAGATGACCCTGGGGTGTCCCGTAAAGCTCTATGATTCTATGAACCCTAACCGTTCCTAGTTTAAAAAAGCAACACTCCAGTGGCACCTCAAAGACTAACAACATTTGGGTTTTTTTAAATTTTAATATAAAAAACTACAATACAAAAAGGCGACTCTCTATCAACGATTACACGGTGAGTAATAGCATAAAAAGAAACTGTAAAAAGAAAGTCTCGCTTAGGAAATCTAGACTAACCAAATACCAGTAGCTTGTACTTGGCTTTAGATATAGTTTCCCAATCAAAGATGTCAATGTCTATTTTATCTAAGATAGGGTACCAGATATTTAGAGGATTGGAGAAGTCCCTCTCACTTTGGTTATTGGAATGATAAATTGAGAAGTTGTCCAACATAAATAGATCCCATACTTTATACCACCACTGAGTTATATTTGGCACCTTAGTATCTTTCCAATACTTTGCAATTAAAATTTTAGCTGCTGTGGAAAGAATACTGATTAATTTTTTGACTTTTCCAGAAGGACCATCAGAGGGCCACAAACCGAGGAGAAGAACAGCCGGCGGAAAAGGTAAGTTATAGTTCGTTAGTCTGTGAATGCAGTCTGTTACTTGACGCCAAAAGCTTTGAATAACTTTGCAGGACCACGAATTATGAAAGTAAGTTGCTTTAGATCCGCACTGTTTCCAGCACTGCGGTGACATGGTGGGTATCAAGTGAGCTAGTTTAGTTGGTGTTAAGTACCGTCTCAACAGGACCTTCATATTTGTCTCTGACTAACAACATTTGTGGCCGGGGAAGAGCTTTCGTGAGTCACTGAAGTGAGCCGTGACTCACAAAAGCTCCTCCCCGGCCACCAATTTTGTTAGTCTCGAAGGTGCTCCTGGATCCTGGATCTTTTCTGCTGCTAGAGACAGACCGACACAGCGACCCATCTTGATCAGCGTTCACGGTTTGAGAGCCGGCATGATGCAGCGTGGGACCACGATCTGGGAATAGGGAACAGGTAAGGAATGCGGCTCAATGATATCGTGTGCGGGTCGGCCCGGATGCTTGAGCCAGTGTAGTGTAGGGTTGGAGGGCTGAGACTGGAATCACGTGGGTTCAAGTCCACCACACTCAGGCAATACAGGGGCCCAGTCTGTCACCCTCTCTTAGCCCAACCTACCTCGCAGGGTTATTGTGAGGATAAAAGGGAAGTCAGGTGGGAGGATAAAACTGTTAAGCGACAGAGATTCAGATGCTGACGTGCAAAACCTAGAGGAAACACACTTCAAATGGGGAGAGGGCCGCTATCTCCCCCCACAATTCCACAGCCTGTGGAAGGAACGGTTGCTGCGATCGAGGCACGCTGTTTCCCTTTTAAAGGCATGTTTCTCTGCTGGAAAGATTTCTCACAGGGGAAACGTGTGCCGAGAGATAATAACCTTGCCCATAAACCACGGCAGAACTCACTCGCTAGCATTCCTGACTCTGAGCCCCCATCAAAAAGAACGAGCCCAGTTGCGCCCCTTACAGAATGTTTTTTCTGTTTGGGAAGAAAACCCTTTATGTGGCCGCGGAGGGAGGTTTAGAAAAGAAACGCGATCCTCAGAAGGCAGAACGTAAACTTGAAACAGCTCCCGAAGCCAGGTCAGATCAAAGAAGCACAGATTTATCTTGGGAAGGCCAAGTCCACAAGGAATCCGCGGGGCGTTCGTGGCTGCAGCGTGATTCGATCTGACGGGCGTGAATCATAACAACGGATAATGCTTTCCACATGGGGATCAAACAGCCCTTTTTACGAACTGCTGATTAATAAAGAGGAGAACATCCCTATTAAATCAGAAGGCATTCTGGCACACGGAAAGCCTCGTCCATTTAAGCCATGTGCACGACAGAGGATGCGGCCGCCGCCGAAAGCGAGAGCTGCATTAAGCGGCAACGTCCTGGGTTCAAATCTCAACCCAAGCAAGTATAATTATTATGAAGAGAAATATCTAGCCTCGTCCGTTGAAGGCACATGCAAGACAGAGGATGAGGCCCCAGCGGAGAGCCAAGAGCTGCTTAAAAGCATTAAGAGCAAAGTCCGGGGTTCAAATCTCGACCCAAGCAAGTATGATTATTATGAAGAGAAACGTCAAAGAACTCAGAGCCCTTCGCTTGCTGCCTCCCGGTATTTAAAACATTGCTGTATCTCGCTGCTTGTTTCCTGGCCGGGACGAGCGTTTGCTCCCGAAACACCAACAATTAAACGCCTGACAAGAACACAAGAGCAAGGAGCATCGTATCTAGCCGGGCGCTTTGGCATCGGCGGCGTGCGGGAGGGCGAAGGAACTGCCAGGCAAGGGAGGTATTTGATTTCAAGGACTGCCCAAAATAAAGCACGCATGAGGTGCCAAGCCCCAGTTTAGAAGGGGGCTTTGAGCTGACGCCGAAATACTTCCCCTATTTGCCAGAGCAGCTCGGAGATAAGCTTAGGCACACGAAGAAGACGGTACAGTGCGTGCCAACCGGAGAAGCTCGTTGGGGGGGGGGAGTCACATGAGCGAGATTTCAGCCCCTCCAGTCCTGTGATGACCAGCATTCGAAAAGAGTGGCCTCCTACACCAAAGAGCTCCTTCTCTTGAAATTATAGGCACCGCAGTGCCCTTTGACACTTTTCCTGGAGCTGCTGAGTGTCGTAGGCGGGGCCAGGTGGGACTTCTGCCCAGCAAGGCTTCTGATTGGCCATTGGGGATTTGATGGGCTGTGCAGATTCC
>NW_015160846.1:415595-415733 GCF_001447785.1 Gekko japonicus | reverse complement strand
GCCTGGCTCTGCCTCCTGCGGCAGCCATGTTGTGATTTTGTCACTGTGCCCCCCCCCCACCCCATGACAGAATTCCCAAGTTGCCCACAGTAGGGATGCCAGCCTCTGGGTGGGACTTTTGGATCCACTGGAATCACA
>NW_015160846.1:415310-415474 GCF_001447785.1 Gekko japonicus | reverse complement strand
GAGTTTCCCACCTGGAGCTGGCAACCCGACCCCCCTAGTTCCCACTGGTGGCCAGGAGGGACCTGGCAACTCTACCCCTCAGAAAGGAGGAGGAGGAGGAGAAGAGGAAGAGAAGGAGAAAGAAAAGGAGACGGAGAAGAAGTTAGGAGAAGGAGTAGAACAGG
>NW_015160846.1:409562-413961 GCF_001447785.1 Gekko japonicus | reverse complement strand
CCGGAGAGCCACGCCGCGAACTGTCTGCAACCCAAGCCTGCAGACAGAAAGCGCAGATATCAAGAGCCTTCATTATGGCAGGCCACGAGCAGAGCACGGCTGGCGGGTGAAGGGAATCGCCCTGCAGAAACGCACCCCAGAGGTTCTGGAGCGATGGCCCATTTCTTGGCTGCAAACGCGGCTTCCTCCTCCTGCAGCTGCACCATGCTGCAGTTGCAGGTTAGCGTGCTGGAGCAGCACCCCCTGGTGGGATAAAGCAAGAGATTACTTTCCATCTTGGAGTCGTCTGGAAATGTGCTTTTTGTTAGCGTCCTCCGTCCGGAGAGGTCTCTGCGAATGGAAAACAAATAGGAGACGTCCTCCTCTTCGATCAGAGAGAAATCTGAGCCCGGATGGTGCTTAGCAGACACAATGCTGGCAGAATTCAGCTTCAGAGCACAGGTTGCCACAGCGGAAAGCACCCCCAAGCATGCACAGAGTGTCTTTTTGTCTGCTAATCTATCGAATAAGGAGTGTGGCATCCAGGCATGTTACATCCCATCTGCCTTCCGAAAGCACAGAAGAGTCCCATTTGCTCCAGTGGAAAGAAACTATTTCAGAACTGAGGACCATAAAGAAAAACCAGGCAATTCCAGCTCCTATTTATTCCATGCTTTGTCATTTATTAATATTCCGCTTTTTCTCCCAGTTGGGACTCAAAGTGGCTTTAGAACACCAGTTTGGTGAAGTGGTTAGGAGCATGGGACTCTAATCTGGGAGAACCGGGCTTGATTCCCCACTCCTCCACATGCAGCTGCTGGTGTGACCTTGGGTCAGTCACAAGTTCTCTCAGAGTTGTTCTTTCAAGAGCAGTTTTCTCAGAGCTCTCTCAGCCCCACCTACATCCCAGGGTGTCTGTTGTAGGGAGGGGGAGGGAAAGCTGCTCTGAGACTCCTTTGGGCAGTAAAGGGCGGGGTATAAATCCAATCTCTTCTCTCTTTTCTTCTTCCATTCTCTCACAACAACAGCCCTGTGAGGTAGGCTAGGGCGAGAGTTTGTGACGGGCCCAAGGTCACCCAGCAAGCTTCCACGGGAGAAGTGGGGATTCGAACCCAGGTCCTGCCACAGTCGTAGCCGGCTTCTCCATCTATTACACCACAACTGGCTCAAATGCTGCCATCCTGTTGACTTCCAGATGGGATCTGAGCGAGGTGCTTATTATGTTACGGCACGAGGATTCGTAATCAGTCAGGCGGGTCAGTTCCTTTGCCTCCGTCCAACTGTGGAAGGTTTTGCTTGAACAAAAGGCATCTGTTTTCTACAGGGCAAGAAGCCCCTGTTTTGAAGCCCTCCTCAGACGTGATGCTCCCTGAATGACCTTGGTCCAGTCATGGTCTTTCAGCAGGCTTATCGGGAGGACGGAGGAAGGCAAATCACATTTGAAGCTCCCCCCCTTCCAAGGACTGCCTGGGCAGAAGGAAAAATGCAGTAAATAAACAAACAGAAGAGGAGGAGGAGAAGAAGAGATTGGATTTATACCCCCACCCTCACTTGGAGTCTCAGAGGGGCTTACAAACTCCTCTCCCTTCCCCTCCCCACAACAGGTGAGGTAGGTGGGGCTGAGAGAGCTCTGACGGAAACTGCTCTTTTTCAAGGACAGCTGGGCCAGAGGTTGTGACTGACCCAAGGTCATCCAGCCAGGTGCAAGGGGAGGAGTGGGGAATCAAACCCGGTTCTCCCAGATTAGAGTCCGCGCACTTCACTACTACACCAAATAGGGCCATACGGTGGGGGGATACCCTTTAGTTCACAATAATGTTAAAGCCATACTTTGCAAATTGTTCTGATTTATACTTCAATTGTACCTTGCTTTGTTTTCACATGTTTGTAAAAATATAAATATAAAATAAAAAAATATTAATAGCAAGAAAAAAATAGGGCCATACAGTCTAGGCAGGGATCGCAAAAGTGTCTGCTGGCACCTTTTTGGGGGCCCACCAAGTGTTTTTAAGGAAGCAGGCCTGGCCAGGGAGGGTTTTTGCTCAGCAAGGCTTCTGATTGGCCGTCAGAGATTTGACTGGCCGTGCAGGTTCTTAAAAATTTCACTTTGGCACCAGCCACTGTCCTCTCAGCACAAAGATCTGCCCTGTAGGACTGAAGTTAAGCTGTGGCAGCCATTTTGTGGCAGGTTTCGCCTCCTGGGGCAGCCATTTTGTGCCCACCATTCCGTGCCAGGATTCCAAAGTCGCCCACAGGCTCGAAAAGGTCGGGGACCCAGTCAAAGAAATAGATTCTGGGGCCCAAGCTGTTTTGGTGCCCAACCATCCCCCCCACAGTTCCTCGTCGACGCTTTCAAACCAAACAAACAGAAGAGGACAGAAATCCAACAGGGACAGGAAACAAATCTGCCGGCGCTGGAATCTAGAGCCCCACACAGTTAGAGGAGTCGAACTTTTTGTTCCCCTCTCCTGTGCCGGTTGGACTTCCACTCTTTGCATTACGCCAGATCTTTCTCAAGACAACGATGGGTGGCCGTGTTAGTCTGTCTGTAGCAGAAGAAAAGAGCAAGAGTCCAGCAGCACCTTCAAGACTATTTGGCCACACCTGTATCTGAAGAAGTGAGCCATGACTCACGAAAGCTCCTCCCCTGCCACATATTTTGTTAGTCTTTCAGGGGCTCCTGAAAAGGGCAACTAGAATGATCAAAGGGTTGGAACACTTCCCCTATGAGGAAAGGTTAAAGCGCTTCCCACTGCTGGACCTCCTGAGGGCCCCTGGTATTTCTGGCCCCTGTGTGACACAGAGTGTTGGACGGGATGGGCCTTGGGCCTGATCCAACATTGGCTTCTCTCTTATGTTCCTATAGGAACTCTCAGTATGGGGCAAGGGATGCTCTGTCTTCTTGGTGCTTGGGGGGGAGGCAACAGTGGCAGGACTCCTAGTGTCCTGGCCCCACTGCTGGACCTCCTGAGGGCCCCTGGTATTTCTGGCCCCTGTGTGACACAGAGTGTTGGACGGGATGGGCCTTGGGCCTGATCCAACATTGGCTTCTCTCTTATGTTCCTATAGGAACTCTCAGTATGGGGCAAGGGATGCTCTGTCTTCTTGGTGCTTGGGGGGGAGGCAAGAGTGGGAGGGCTTCTAGTGTCCTGGCCCCACTGCTGGACCTCCTGATGGCCCCTGGTATGTCTGGCCCCTGTGTGACACAGAGTGTTGGACTGGATGGGCCACTGGCCTGATCCAACATTGGCTTCTCTTATGTTCTTATAGGAACTCTCAGGCTGGGGCAAGGGATGCTCTGTCTTCTTGGTGCCTGGGTTTTTTTTTTTCAAGAGTGGGAGGGCTTCTACTGTCCTGGCCCCACTGCTGGACCTCCTGAGGGCCCCTGGTATTTCTGGCCCCTGTGTGACACAGAGTGTTGGACGGGATGGGCCTTGGGCCTGATCCAGCACTGGCGTCTCTTCTGTTCTTATGACTCTCGCTCTTTTCTGCTTTCTCAAGACAGTCCTTTCACCTTGCCTCATTGTTTAAGTTGTTTCTGCATGAGGTTATCCTCCGGCAAAGACGGAAACACGGTAAGAAAACGCACCAGAGCTCATTCTCTGGGTAAGCTTTAAGCCTCCTACAGGGACCCCCCCCATTCCCGGTGGGGGGGCATCGCATTCTGCCCAGACTCCGGCATCCTTTGGCCATGACTCATCTGTCTCACCGTGTTAGAAAAAAATCTTTGCTCTAATAAGGGAAAGGGAAGAACGGAGGCCTTTGTGGTTGGAGATACTCCCCAGACCTTCCCCGCTATGCTGTTAAGATCAGAATTCTTGCTCCCGGGCAGAAGTCCAGCAGACGGAGCCTTGATGGATTTCGCAAGCGCCTCTCCGGCTCCCATAACGGAGATCTCTGCAGCATTCACCATCGACACAACGTGGCTCAGCTTGGGGATCATTTCCAAAGAGATCTCGAGGATGCCCCGTAGGAACCAGATCACAGAAGCACTTCGAACAGCAGGCTGGGGCCCCCAACCCCATATATCAGATGTGAGTTTCTCTTTAGGAAAGCACCAGGCAGGTAGAGGAGCTAGGCCTCTGACCAGGCACCAGCGGTGGTGAAGGAGCACAGACTCTACTCCGGGAGAACCGGGTTTGATCCCCCACGCCTCCCCATGCAGCTGCTGGTGTGACCTTGGGCGAGATATAAATGCAAATAATAAATAAATAATAAAAATAAATAAGTTCTCAAGAGAGAGAGAGAGCTCTCTCAGCCCCACCCGCCTCACAGGGTGTCCTGACTCTACTCCGGGAGAACCGGGTTTGATCCTCCCACGCCTCCCCATGCAGCTGCTGGTGTGACCTTGGCCGAGATATAAATGCAAATAATAAATAGATAATAAAAATAAATAAGTTCTCGAGAGAGAGAGCTCTCT
>NW_015160846.1:400482-407186 GCF_001447785.1 Gekko japonicus | reverse complement strand
TTGTTACGAGGGCCAGATCTGACATAAATGTCACTTTATGCAGGAGCATACCGCATACCCTGCAGCTGTGGACAGGTTTACATCGGGACCACACAACGTAGCATCCAGACAAGAATAAAAGAACACGAAAGACACTGCAGACTTGGCCAACCTGAAAAATCAGCAGTGGCTTAACATAGCCTAACTCAAACAGGACACAGTAGCTTATTCCAAGACACAGAAAGGCTGGACAACACATCCGATTACCATGTCAGATCACACAGGGAAGCCATTGAAATTCATAAACATAAACACAGTTTCAACAGGAGAGAGTTTAAAAATAAAGAGGGCATAGTTTCCAGTCCTGAAAAACACAAAATGCTCTGCATCTTACAAAAGCACTACAGATAAGATTAGAATTTCATCAGTCAATCCATATGCAAAAGCACCTCCTCAGGAGAGCTCCTCCATTAAAATGTCCACAGCCTGGGGAACTCCTACAAGATAATGACTCAGCCCTACCCCACCTTCCTGAGTAGATAGAAATTACCTGCCTACCATTTTTGTTCTCACCTTGACACAAGAGAGTCCTCCATCTTACTGTGTCATACCTCTGAGGATGCCAGTCACAGCTGCTGGCGAAACGTCAGGTCCTACAATGCCAAGACCACAGCCATACAGCCCGGAAAAACTACAACTACTAAATGTCACTTTGTCGGGCCGGGCCATGTGTGCCGTAAGACGTAACGCGAGGTACGGGAGATGTAAACTTTATAAAGGACACAGGCAAACCCAAGTAACGATATTATTATTGTTTTAACTCAAAATTCAAACATACTTAAAACATTCACGTTCTTACAGAATGAATTTTATTGTTACAGCGCATAGCCAGCAATATAAACCATAAAAGTGAATTACAATAACAAAATGGTAAAACCTCCAGAGCATATCAAAGATTAAAAGGGGATAGCATTGTCCAATCGTTCTGTTCACTAAAACCAGACTTAAGAATACGCTGCAATAAAACACAATAAAAAGGAATAAAATATAAGTTTCAAAAGTAGGAGTAGAAGTTAAAATCAAACAGTCCTAACCCAAGTGACAACCCGGACACTGATGAGCTTTTACAACCATGGAGCAAAATTTCGCAATCTGATGGAGCACTGTATGGTCAAAGTTAGAAAACAAATTCTCTATCTTATCCTGATCTGAAGTGCCAGCCAAAAAAGGATCAATAAGTTTTATACGAGCCTCGTCAAATAATGGGCACTTCAGAAACACATGTTCCTGGGATTCGATCTCCCCCGACGCACACAAACATAGCCTCTCAATTCGGGGGAGTTTTTTGAATTTACCCTCAAGGACTGGATGTTCTTACAGTATTTCCTTGAAGTATCTTCCTGATGTCATCCCTCTTACTTCCACCTCCCACTGCTCATTAGAACTGGGACAGTATACAGGGACCTAATGTCCAGTCTCTGTCCTCTGGCAATAAAGGAAATGACCAGTTGCTTGCGATCTGGATAAGAAGGTTAGGGTTAGGGTCCAGTTCTGGCCACGGGCCATATGTTTGACACCCCCATTCTAGGCATTCTCCCAAAGGGCAGAAACGTCAGAATTTGTTCCTCTACCAGCTGCATGCAGACGTCAGAGCGAAGACCCCCCCCTTCCTTTCCAATAGCACTGGATTATTCCCAATGTCCCGTGACTCCTTTGCAGGTGTTCTGGACCTCCAGGGGACTGGGATCCACATTTGGGGGACTTACTTTGCACCAGAAGAGACACGTCTGAAACAGAACATGTTCAACAGTTCCAGGTTTGCTACGCGGTGTGAGCATCTCAGGACACAGAGAATGACAGCTTCGGAGCCAGTTTGTTGTAGTGGTTAAGTGCGCAGACTCTAATCTGGGAGAACCGGGTTTGATTCCCCACTCCTCCACTTGCACCTGATGGATGGCCTTAGGCAAGCCGTAGTTCTGTCAGAGCTGTCCTTGAAAAAGAGCCGTTTCTGTCAGAGCTCTCTCAGCCCCACCTTCCTCACAGGGTGTCTGTTGTGGGGAGGGGAAGGGAAAGGGAGTTTCTAAGCCTTTCTGAGATTCCTTTGCGTAGTGAAGGGCGGGGTATAAATCCAGTCTCCTCCTCCTCCTCTTCTTCTTCTTCTTCGTCAACTGTACTAACTTTAGCCATGTTTGTTCAGACATTGGGAGGGGGGTCTCTAGGACAGCAGCATCACAAAGGTAATCTTTGCTTAGCATAGTAGATTTTTTAAATGGAAGCCAGCAATGGCTCATGCTTAGGAAAGAAAGAACTTCAAGTCACCCAGATTTCAAAAACCACACCGACTCCCATGGCTCCCTGATTTGAATCTGGTCTCTCTCAGGGCAGAGTTCACGGTCTTGTCTGCTCTGCAGGCACCAAGAAGACGGGGAGAGTCAGAGATAACAGCTCTTAGCATGTCTAGCAGTAGCCACAAGAAACGCCAGCTGTCTCCGGCATCAAGCAACCCACGTCTAGTTGCTTTTCTGTGGAGCGGGAGGTCTGCCGTCTACGTTGCATTCTGGCCAGATCATCTGTCACTTTAAAACGCCCACGGTATTTCTCCATAAATTGAAACAAAGCATTTTAGGATAATGTTTGTTTTGTATTCTTATTTATGCTGTGATTTGTTTCTGTTTGGGGGGAAAATTCCACTGTAAAACAAGAGATATTTCCTTCAGATCTAGTTTCTTGTTCTGACTGGAGAATAGAGTGGCTAGTATTAGCATTTTATGACCCTTTGTCCACAGCAAGAAGAAGTCTAGTCTCGTTTAGTCTCCATTAGACCATAGTCTCCATTAGCTCTCTGCCATGTTCTGTCTAGCTGCAAGGAGGTAGAAATATAGCTCTTTGTTATTTTTCATCCCGTATACCTTTTCCCCATGCTAGGTTGTAGTAAACTTTTATATTTTAAACACACCATGGACTCTGACTCTTTAATACTCTGCTGACTCTGCTGATTAAGTACTTAAGAATACCCATAAAACCCAACACTGTGTGTACGTGCTTTTGAGCCTGGAAGTCATGGTGACTTCTGGTGACCCCAAGTGGGGCTAGGACATTTCAGAGAGGTGTCTTGATAACCTGCCTCTGCATCCCAGCCATGGTATTTCCCGGAGGTCTCCCTTCCAAGTACTTGCCAGGATCAGCCCTGCTTAGCTTCCGAGATCCGACTAGATCGGGCTTGCCTGGGCTATCCAGGTCAGGGCGTTCATTGGGGATATTGTGTATGGAAGCTCCCTAGCTGGGTCCATTGGTTCATCCATCCCAGTGCTATTTACTCTGGCTGACAATGGCTCTCCAAATTCTCAGGTAGGGTTCTTGCCTGGCCTTTCCATTTCTGCTCCTTTGAACCGAGACGCCAGTCGCTGAAGATGGAGTATTCTCCATAGAAGGTATACGATCTACCCCAGAGCGTTGGCCACACCCAAATGACAGCTACTCTTGGGATTTACACTAGGGTTTTTTCATACCCTAGTTGAGAATGACACCGTGATCTGGATAGCCCAGACTAGACCGATCTCGTCAGATCTCAAAAGCTAAAAAGGGTTGGCCCTGGCTAGTCTTTGGATGGGAGACCTCCGAGGAATACCAGAGTCATGACGTGGAGAAAGGCAATGGCAAACCACCTCTGAACATCTCTTGCCTTGAAAACCCAACTGGGTCACCATAAATCGGCAGTGACATGCTAGGAAAGGGCAAGGGAAGGCTGAATGATAAAGGCTCTCTAACGTCCCCTGGCGTTTGTGGCTGTGTGGAGGCTCAAACCAGAGACAGTCCTGGAGATCTTCTAGGGGTCGTCTGCCTGAGGCCTTGCTGAAACCTTCCCATGGGCCAGACGGGCTGATGTCATGAATACTTGTCCAGGGGCCCAGAGACCGATGCAAGCCGCCCTCCTCCGCTGCCTCCAAATCTCTCCCCTCCCAATCGCCTCGTCTCTCACCCTCTCCAGATTTTGCAGGGAAGGAATTCGGTCCCAGAAGTGGCCATAAAATACAGGGATGAGGTTACAAAGATGGAGCCGCCAGCAAAGCCACCCAGGACCCAAAGGAGAGTGGGGGAAGGGAAAAAGCAGCAGAAACGGGAATAGGAAAACCGCAGGGATCGGAAAAACGACAGCCCATTTGCATTTCCTGTGGACACAGTTTCAAACTGAGGAAAGTGGGGGTATAAAAACCTCCTCTTTCAGAGATGAAAAGTAGGGGAAAGGGTGTGACGCTTTACTGGGCTGGAAATGTCATTTTGATCGCCTGTATTTTGGATTTCTTCTCAGAGCGGGAAGAAAAAAAAGACTGCTTCCCCTTTAACAGGGGGAGAGGAGGAGGAAGGTAGCCATGGAAAGAACGTCATTAGGACAGCGAGGAAGGATCACCCTGCCTCTAAAGCAGCCGTCCCAGCCCAAAGCCACCAGCTCTTCCTCCGGCTGCCCTGTCTACAAACCGCTCTCCATTCAATCCTGACTGGGTGGTGGCCGGCTAGCCACTGCCAGGACGCCGTTGAAATTAAGACAAGCTGCCCTTAAGCAACGGATTTCGTCAGGAAACGGCTGGGGTTCTGGCCCAGAGTGGCTCGATGGCTCGATGGTGGTTTGGGCCTAAGCCAGAACTGTTTGTATATCCTATCAACCCCTGAAAGGACCTCAGCTTGGGAATTGGACATACAGCCCCTCAAGCCCAAGACCAACCTCTGCTTCCTGTAGGTGTCTTTCCTTTCCTCCTAAAAGACACACCCTTTTATAGGTCCAGGTGGGTAGCTGTGCTGCTCTGAAGGAAAAGGACAGAGTTTGAGTCCAGTGGCGTCTTTAAGACCTCATTCTACCAAAAGAGAGAGATTTGGAATACTTCGTTCCTGGTGGCAGCAGACGTCTACTAAGTCCATGTACACAGAGTGTGTTTTAAAGGAGAAACGGTCTACCCAATAAGCAGGACGTCATAGAGGCCATCCATGAAGTCCAGGGTTGCTATGCAGAGGCAGGCAATGGCAAAACACCTCTGACTATTTCTTGCCTTGAAAACCCAACTGGGTCACCATAAATCGGCAGTGACGTGATAGGAAAGGGCAAGGGAAGGCTGAATGATAAAGGCTCTCTAACGTCCCCTGGCATTTGTGGCTGTGTTGAGGCTCGAACCAGAGACAGTCCTGGAGATCTTCTAGGGATCTGCCTGAGGCCCTGCTGAAACCTTCCCATGGGCCAGACGGGCTGAGGTCATGAATGCTTGTCCAGAGAGCGATGCAAGCCGCCCTCCTCCGAACTGGTCTTTGCATCATCCTCAGCCGCTGCCTCCAAGTCTCTCCCCTCCCATTCGCCTCGTCTCTCACCCTCTCCAGATTTTGCAGGGAAGGAATTCGGTCCCAGAAGTGGCCATAAAATACAGGGATGAGGTTACAAAGATGGAGCCGCCAGCAAAGCCACCCAGGACCCAAAGGAGAGTGGGGGAAGGGAAAAAGCAGCAGAAACGGGAATAGGAAAACCGCAGGGATCGGAAAAACGACAGCCCATTTGCATTTCCTGTGGACACAGTTTCAAACTGAGGAAAGTGGGGGTATAAAAACCTCCTCTTTCAGAGATGAAAAGTAGGGGAAAGGGTGTGACGCTTTACTGGGCTGGAAATGTCATTTTGATCGCCTGTATTTTGGATTTCTTCTCAGAGTGGGAAGAAAAAAAAAGATTGCTTCCCCTTTTACAGGTTTGAGCTGTGGATCCTGCCCCACTGCCTCATCTTTAGTTAGGTCAGAGGTCCCTAACCTTTTTGAGCCTGCAGGCTCCTCTGGAATTCCGACACAGCCTGGTGGGCACGGCCAAAAAATGGCTGCTGCCGGAGGCGGAACTGTCGACAAAATGGCTGCCACGGATGACCTTCAGCCATGCAGTGAGGATCCCTGTGCTACGGTGGCAAGCTGCTGTCAAATCAATGTTTTTAAAAATCAGCACAGCCAATCGAATATCCAATAGCCCATCAGAAACCTTGTAGAACTCCGTGATGCCCAATGAAATCTGGACTTCTCCTGTATCCACTTCTAGATGTTCCAACATTCAATTGTTGAATTTTAAAGTTGTATCTAGGTGGTATCAAACGATGGCCAAACTCTCCCTTGCAAACTCATCAATATCTCCACTATGTTGGAAAATGTGTGCAGAGAAAGGCACTTATTTACATAACTGGTGGCCGTGCTCAGCAATGAATGCTTTTTGGAGTCAAATATTGGAAAGGATTAAAAACTATACAGGTTGCAACATTCTGAAAACTCCAGAAGGTATTCTCCTTAACTTATGGGATATCCCAGGAATCCCTAAACCACATAGAGAATTGCTGATGATAATGTCAACAGCTGCTAAATGTCTTATGGCTATATGTTGGGAAGACAAGACTGTCCCTATACAGCGCTGGAACAACAAACCAAGAGAATACTGTATTCTTGATAAAATTTCTGATAGTATTATGAACTCAGAGAGTACATGGTATCACACTAGAATATCTGAAAAATGGTCTCTTGTTCTAGATAAGATACGGACAGAATTTGCAGACTGTTCTTCTTTATTATAATTTGTTTCTTGCGTTCTAGTTTCCGATGAATTCTAATTTTTGGCACTTACAGTCAGAAGCAGGGGTCATTTTCTGCGGGAGCGCACAGGAGCGGAGCTCCGACAGTAAGGAGCCCAGGGGGCGGGCACATGCAACAAGCCCCAC
>NW_015160846.1:376635-399602 GCF_001447785.1 Gekko japonicus | reverse complement strand
GGTACAAGATCTCCCTCCTCTGTGAGGGCAGATCTGCACTCCCCCCCATAGCTACCAATCCAAAACAGTCCAGTGGCACCTTTAAGACCAAGTTTTATTCAGGTACAAGCTCTCCCTCCTCTGCGAGGACAGATCTGCACGTTCCACCCCCCCCCCAATAGCTAGCAATCCAAAACAGTCCAGTGGAGCCTGAGCGGTGGGTGTTGCCTTCTGACACACTTTCGGTGATCTCAGGGGGTGTGGCATATGCAAATAAGTTATGCTAATGAGCTCCTGCACCTCTTTTTCTGTGAAATGGCCCCTGGTCAGAAGTTGTTAGGTCATCCGTCTTATCGGACGTACCGTCTAGATGCAACCAACGGTGTTACATTAGTTTGTGCTTTGGTTTATGCTGAAGTTATTCCCTTCCTAATGTATTAAACGTCTTTTATACAATATGAATACTGTAAATTGAAGCTACGCTTATGGACTTTTACAGCTCTTACTTGATGTTTTGTAATTGTGTTCAGCGTATCTCAATAAAGTATATTTGAAAAGGGAAAAAAATGTTGGGGACCCTAACTTAGGCCATTTTCCCCGTTCGTTTTCCCGGCCCCACGTCGCGCCTGCCTATAACAAGGCAGAAGATATTCTTGGGTTCTGCAGGCGTGACCCCCCAGCCATCCAAAGACAGCGATGGAAACAAAAGTCCCGACTCTACCTGCAGCCTCAGTCTATGGCCCGGCCACTGAGCACGTCCATCTCTAAAAATATTCCCCCCGTCAATGAACAAACGAAAATATCAAACATTTTCTGAATTCCAGCAGCCTCCGAGGGACCAGCGGGCAAGGGATTCTTTTTGTTTGGCCTGTTCAGGTTCCGAGCAACGCATGCGTGGAATTCGCCCTTCCTTGCATTCAGTTTGCTCTTAAAATGCAAACAAACTGGATCACCTTTAATCCGCACATGGTGTACAGGGGGGGGGGAGGAATGTAAACCACTGTAAAAAAAAATCTGCCCTTTTGCCAAATTAAGTAAATTGCTTCTCGTCACACACCTGCCCTTTTGCCTTTAGAAATGTACAATTCAGGGGGGAAACCTAGCAGTGAAACAAGAACGCACAAATGAGGGTTTCCACCAGAATGTGCAGATGGAAACTGAGCACTTCCAGAATGCTAGCCAGGAAAGGGATCAGGCCGTGTAGCCAGAAGGCACCTTTCTTTAAGCCTTTCTGTGAAAATGGACTATTTGAGTGTGGACCACCCGGTAGTCGACCCTTTGAAAGGAAGAGGGAGAAGGTGCCAAAGGCAGGAGGGGACTTTGCTACCTTCCTTCTCTACCTTTCTTCCTGTCTCACTTGAGTTTGTTGTGAGACCCATGGATGCCAGCCTCCAGGAGGGACCTGGGGATCCCCCGGGTTGACCGCTCATCTCCTGCCGACAGAGACCAGTTCCCTGGGAGAAAATAGATGATTAGGAGGGTGAACTGTCTCTGGACTGGCACCCCAGTGAGGTCCCCGTCCTCCACCCCCAAACCTCCAGGAGTTTCCCAACCTGGATCTGGCAACCCTGCCCCCAATCCCCCACCGGTGGCCGGGGTGTTCCTGGCAAGGCAAGCCAGTCTCCATCTGTATTGCTGCATTTCTTCGCAGAAGAGTACCACCAACTAACAGGTAGTTGCGTGAAGAAGAGATTGGATTTCTGCCCCGCCCTTCACTACCCAAAGGAGTCTCAGAGCGGCTCACAATCTCCTTTCCCCTCCTCTCCCCACAACAGCCCCCTCTTGTGGGGCCGAGAGAGCTCATTGTGGGGCCGAGAGAGCTCTTTCGAGAACTGCTCTGAGAGAACTTGTGACTGACCCAAGGTCACACCAGCAGCTGCATGCGGAGGAGTGGGGGGATCAAACCCGGTTCTCCCAGATCAGAGTCCGCGCTCCTAACCACTGCACCAAACTGGGTCTGTAAAACGGCCCTCTTTGGACAAAAAAATGCAGGTGTGGAGACACGACGTTATTTCAGCCCCTGTGCCTTTGCAAAGAGCATTCTGGAAGCCCGTCTCTTGCAGCCGGATGCTTCTAAAGCTAGACGAGGCTCCTATCTGGGGGGGGGGGGAGCAGCACTCAGCCCCGTTCTGTGCAGCCGCTCCAGTTCATGGAGATGCTCACTCCGCTGCCAAGTTCTGGCAGGGAAACCGAACTGGCCAGTAACTTCAACGGCCTCAGTTAATGAATAGCTTGCAATACCACTAGAGTTGGCTCGGGCTTCCTTGGGCCAGAGGAGAATCCCAACCGTATCATTTCAGGCAATTTCCTGCGACTGCATTTTGCAATACCCTAGAAAGCCCCTCTGTTGATTTAGGATTAGATCACGTTTGAAACTTTACAGATTCACCTAGAGAGCCTTCTTTTTGGGGGAGACCTCCCCTCTTCCAGGCTAAAACAGAAAAGACAGCATGAACACAGGTGGCTGCCCTACGCGGAGACAGAAACTTGACCCAATGACCCTGGTGTGGCTTCCTTTAACTGTCAGCGCCTCTCAAAGGTCTGAGGGAGGGAGAGGCCTTTCCCAGCAGGCCCGAGACCTAAGGTACTCTAACCACAGGGCTGTCAACCTCTCCTGCTAGACAACCGCGGTCAGTTCCCCTGGAGAAAATGGCTGCTTTGGAGGATGAACTCGATGGCACCACTCTCCAAATCTGCAGGCATTTCCCAACCCAAAACTGGCAACTTTATCTAACCAGCCCTTTTCTGCTTCATTTAGAAGATGGCCAAACTTTATCTAACCAGCCTTTTTCTGCTTCATTTAGAAGATGGCCAAATGCAAAAGCTGTGTATTAAAAAAGAAGAGAAGAAGAGGAGGAGGAGGAGGAGATTGGATTTATACCTTCACTACCAGAAGTCTCAGAGTGGTTTACGATCCCTTTCCCTCCCCACAACAAACACCCTGTGAGGCAGGTGGGGCTGAGAGAGCTCTTTCGAGAACTGCCCTTGAGAGAACAGCTCTGAGAGAACTTGTAACTGGCCCAAGGTCACACCAGCGGCTGCATGTGGAGGAGTGGGGAAATCAAACCCAGTTCTCCCAGATTAGAGTCCGCGCTCTTAACCACCACACCAAACTGGCGCTCTCAAATTAAGCAAATGAAACCCCAATGAAGCCAACCGTCACAGAAAAATCATGGCAATTATTCATCGCCTTTCACCCTACTTTGGTGTCCACTTAATTCCAAAAGCTCTCCGACAAACCTTCGCAACAGGCAGTGAAGCCAAACTATTTTCTACAAATCTTTCCTGGCTTAATGGCAAAGAGAGAATTAAGCTTTGGACAAGCAAGTTCCCACTTTGATCTGTGACTCCACCACAAACTCACTCAATCGCTCGATGCAGACCATTCTCTCTGGCTCAGTACTGGCCTACCATGCAGGGCTACTGGTAAGGACTGCAATAAGATACAGCAGTTGCATGTGCCTTTTCACACTTGAAAGCACAATAGAAATGCTAGCCACTATCATCTGGGCGTGAGGTATAGCCTTTCTGAAGCAGCCCCCCTCTCAAATGATCAACGAAGACAGAAACACGCAGACGAGAGAACCGTTCTTTCAAAAGTTTTATTTATGGTAAATACAAAACAGTTTCGTGGGCCAGATAAATAGCATACATACAGTGTAACATCAAGATCCGAATAGGCTCCCCCTCTCATGCTTTTCTTTAAGACGCTCAGTCTTTACACGACAGCAAAACTCGCACAAGCAAGCCCCGGCGCTATGCCAGACAGAACGCTGTTGTACGAAAAGAGCCTGTCTTGTTCAGGAATTCTTTCAGCTGCAAAGTTAAAGAGACCGACGCATAGAATTCGACAAAGTCCATAGTGGTTTCACTGAAGGAAAGAAAGGGACCACGCCAGCAAGCAGTCCTGACTGTTCGTAACGGAGATGTCAATAAGTCTGCAAAATGGACCAAAAGAGGTGGTCTGGGAATAGACACCATCCTCCATGCAAGGGCTGGCAAGTGAGAAACTAAAAGGCAAACATATTTGCTCCATCAAGAGGCAGTGATATCGTCTTCGGAGCCTCAAAGCCCTAAGGGGAGAGCCGTTTCTTGGGGTGCTCGGGATGGCTTTTGTGTCGCCAGTTCCCAGTTTTCCCTTTCGCCCTCTCTTACAAGCTCCACAGCTCCAGAGAAACCGTCACGATCACCTTATTCCCTTTTGAGCTGGAACGAAACATTTTGGAGCGCAGTTCTCCTGTGTAAACCCCATTGAAATGAATTAGGGCTGCACAAGGGCAGTGTAACACCTGGAGGGGCCATGTAAATGTTCTCCTTCCGGCCCCAAAATGCCCTGGGCTGGCTTGGCTCATTTTTCTAAAACATGCCCCCCTGGGCTGAGGTTGAGAGGAAAAAACAACAACACATTTGCTGTTCTCCGTTTTGCCACATTGGGGAGATACGTGTCCAAATAAGCTGGTTTAAAATACATTTTCAACAAAGAAATCTTTCCCCCCTATTTTGCATGTGTTTTGCTCCCTCCAGTGGTCAGTGCGATATTACACTGGTGTATGTCCAGCATAAAAACCTCCTGTTTAAATCTGCAGGGAGGTACACCAGACATACACCAACGTAATATCACATTGACCACTAGACGGAGCAAAACATGTACAGAACAGAAGGAAAAGAAGCAGGAACTTAGAAGCCAGGAAAAGGAGAATGCGGAAAAACCATATAAAGGCTCTATCGTGTAAAAAAAAAAAATCTTGACTACTCAAGTAAGTTTTGTTCTCAGGGCTTGCGGGACCACCTCATTCGCAAGAGCAGCATAACTCACCCACAGTTACGCACCAGTTCTGCCCCTTAAAACACAGGGTGGGATTCTTTACTTCCATAGTGGCGACCAAGTGGGAGGGGAAGAACGCACCAGGGCCCATGTGGGAGGGCTGGAAAGCTGCAGAAGATGAAACTGACTGTGGTGTTTAGCTTCCTGAGAATCACTTTAATTTTTAAAAAATGTTCTAGCCCTTAGGTGTGGCAAAGATATGCTTGAAAACAGGAGTTCAGAAGTCAGAGGGTGGCTGGGATAAACCTTCCAATAGGTATTTTTGGGGGGTGAGGAATCAAACCCAGTTCTCTCCAATGTTCCCTCCAAGCTGTGGAGTCTTATGAGCAAAAATTCTGCTTTGTGAATTACTGGCTTTAAAGTTGTGAGCCAGTGATTTGGCTACTACATAAATCAGTTAGCTCTGGAGCCCTCCTTCCTGAGCCAAGGCAAAAGTGTGTGAGCTGGAGGCTACAAAATTGTGAGCTAGCTCACACTAACTCAGCTTAGAGGGAACACTGGTTCTCTCCATAACAAGCAAAAAAGCCAACTACATTACGCCCCAAACTAATCTAAATGCACTGTGCAAAGTAGGAGGAATCAAACAAGTCTGAACAATTTCCAAATGTGTACGAAGGTCGCCCTGTTCAGCCCTTGCAGTGGCTAACTTTGGGTTACCTCCGCACCACGTTTTGACTGCTTGAGCACAGTGGAAACACAGCCCTTTGGAGCCTATCGAAAGGAGACTGAATAGGCCCAGTACCAAAAACGGGCTTGCCAACTGCTTTTTCTGTATTTGTCAACGAGTTTCCAATCTGACTGTCTCTGAACTGCTTTGGCATCAGGGAAGAGACAGAGACATATAAAACAGTGCGGGTACACCGACATTTATTTGCAAACAGAAAGGGTAAAATACATGATGGGCGGATGGCTATCATGCCCTTTCCATGCAAGGATGCGTAAACAGCAATATTGAGCCGGGAAAGGAGACCCCCCCACACACACCTTTACAGCCCTGGTTACAATTTATAATTCCACTTGGAATGGACGAGGCAACAGATCTGACAAAGGGCCGAGGGCCTTCTCTCCTTTTCGTGGCCCCATTAACTTCCTGAAGAAAACCAAAAACGAAGGGGAACCAGCGTACATGAATTGGTACAAAGCACACAAAAAACGCTGGCCAAAGATGACTGAATATACTGGCTTTTGTATGTGCTTCTACTGAGATTGGGTCCCACCGTAGCCTATCGGTCTTGAAAAAGAATTATTTGAAACGCGGCACCTTGCATCCGGACTACGCGTCTCTATGGTTTATGGAATTAAAGAATGTTTGGATTATCCAGGAGCTATATGAGTCCACGCCGTGATGAATGCATGTCAAGCTGGACTGTGATATTACAATACAACTGGAGTGAGACACACTGAAATATTTGGGACTTTATTTTGCTATCTTTCTGTATATTTGTTCTTTCTTGCAAGAACACCTTGGCTTTATATAGTTATATTTCTGAGTTACTGAACTTGGCATTAAATATTATTTTTATATATCTTTTTGTTTATCTTTAGCCAGCGGATTTTTTGTGCTTTGTACCCATCAACTTCCTCCAGAAGACGGGAACCGCGACACAAACCCTGTATCGTTCTGGCTGCCGGTGAGGGAAATCGCAGCATTAACTAAAAAATACCCCCTGCCCGATCAAGGGCTCATTTGGAAGGATGACAATGTTCGAAGGGGAGCTTTCTTTCTGGCTTGCCAGTCCTCTTACATGAAGGGAACATTGTTTACGGGGAAGACAATCCCTCGGCTGCAGACCGAAACAGGCGGCTTCGCTACCTTGTTGGCATCTTGCGCGAACTGGGCTGCCGTCAAAGAGGCTCGAGTAACGAGTTTTAGCACCTCGCCAAATTCATAGCAGCGGGTTCTCGCTACGGACAGGCTGGCCTCAGCCAGAGCCTCTGTATGTCAACGGACGCATTGTGAGATTTTGTCAACGGTACGGACTCGCGCTGCTGTAACCGAGATCACAGAGCTGGGCCACACATGGACACGATTTAAAATTGACTTCCTGGCCTTCAGAGGGGCCTGGGAAACAGAAGCAACTTCCTGCCAGCAGAATGGAGAAATTTATTCCAGGGCTTCTTGCCACTTTCTGAATACGCTGTAGAATTATGAAGATTTGGAGAGTCGAGCGATAGCGCAACCGTTTCCACAGTCCTGCAAAATAAGTAACAGAGTCTGCCTTTGTCTTTTTAAAGAAACAATACCCTTGGCCTGAGGGCTTATGCCTTATCAGAGGAAAAAATATTACAGTACCTTTGGAACAACAGATTTTTATTTTCTGGGAGCTGCTCTTTTGATACAAATGTAATGACTGTGTACCGGAAAGCGCTATTTAGTACGCAAGGTTCAATTCCCAAATATTTTCTTTCACAGTTCAAAAAAGAAGTTTCTGACTTCTCCTCCGTGGCCTACAGATGTGTAAAGAGAGGGAGAAAAGAGGCCAGAGGAAGAATAAACGGAGATAAATGTTTCCACGTCCTCTTGGTTCCCCCTCCTCTTTCGACTGAGACACAGCACAAATCCAGGGTCGGCTTAACTGTCCAAGACAACTCAGGCAGCTGCTCTGGGCAATTTTGGCTTGAGCGGTGTCGCTGCACATGTGATTCAGTATCTGTGGGCGTACCTCTGGAATCCCACGATGCAGCTTTAAGGGGCAGCCAAGTATCTCGTGTGGATCTGTACCAATCCCACCGTACAAACCAGTCTTCACATAAACGAGGGGGGAAGTAAATGCAGTTTAATGCTGAGAATTTGCTTTTTGGATCACCTAAGTGAGAGGTATATAAACAACAAAAAGGCATTTTTCCTTCATGGACCTGGAGTTTTAAAACCACACACGCACCATTTCCTCTTCCCTGGGTTATTTGTTCTCCGGGGCGGGGGGGGGAGAGGAGGAAGGCTCCCCAAATCCTTCACGGGCCAGAAACCCAAACTCCCCCCCCCCAAAAAAAAAACCACTGTACAAAAGCAGGGTAATAACAACCACGGACAATGGGCTGAAATGAATACTCCTAGTGCAAACAGGTACCGAGAAGGGAAAATGCTCTCGGTCAGCGCACACACATTCAGACGTCTGGTTCTTGCAGAGACACGACAGCTGCCTCCAGCCTTCCTCTCGGAAGGAAAGAGAGAAGAGGTGACCTCCCTGGCCCTCGTGCCGTTTGGGTAGCTTACTGGAGACAAAAGACTTCTTAACACTGGGTTCCTACGTATTATATGATACCAAAGTCCTTAAACACAGGTCAAACAGAGTAATAAATAGGTCAAAACTTCAGGTTATGATATAATACTGACTTTATAACCCCTTTTATAGAAACGCGAGGCGCTCTCGCTCTCTCCTGAGACGCGTCGAAGAGAGGAAGGGGGACGGGGTGACCACAACGCCGTACTGCCCGGCGGCGGACCAACGCGCCTCAGTGGAGGAGTCCAGAACAGCCCGCGCGCCGTGCCTTCCTCGCCCTCCCAACCCAGTTGGGCAAGTGCTCGGCAAAGTTTCTCTACAGCACCCCCCCCCCATCGGCTCGTTTCCTTCAAGGAAGCCTCCTCGGCGCTTAGCCCTCGTCTTCCCGCAATTCGGTCGGGAGGAATTTGTACTGCTGCTGACGGATCTGGGCCAGCTTCTTCCGGGCCTCTTCCAGCTCCCGTTCCTTCTTGAGCATCTCCTCCTGAGCCGCGATAATCTGGAAAAGCCAGCAGCATGTGAACAACAACTGACGCTACCGTATGAATGGATAAAAAGACAATGAATCAAGACATATCACGATCAATGCTCCCTCTACTGTGGAGTCTTGTGAGCAAAAATTCTACTTTGTGAGCTATAGGCATTAAAAGTAGTGAGCAGGCCATTTGGCTACTGTATAAATTAGTTTGCTCCGGAGCCCTCCTTCCTGAGCGAAGACAAAAATGGGTGAGCTGGAGGCTAAAAAACTGTGAGCTGGCTCCCACTAACTCAGCTTAGAGGGAACATTGATCACGATCGCTTTGCATGTTCGTGGCATCAGTTGCCCAGGATTTTCAGAATACGATCCAGGGTTTTAGCTCAGCCCAGGTGAAGCAAACTCTGAATTCATAAACACCTGAAACTGCCTGGGGGAGACTGAATTTCTACCCCGCCCTTCACTCGGAGTCGCAAAGCGGCTCACGATCTCCTTTCCTTTCACCTCCCCTCAACAGACACACTGTGAGGTAGGCGGGGCTGAGAGAGCTCTTTTGAGGACTGCCCTTGAGAGAACAGCTCTGAGAGAACTTGTGACTGACCCAAGGTCACACCAGCAGCTGCATGTGGAGGTGTGAGGAATCAAACCCGGTTCTCCCAGATTAGAGTCCACGCTCTTAACCAGTTTGGTGTACAGCCGGTTTGGTGTAGTGGTTAAGTGCGCGGACTCTAATCTGGGAGAACCGGGTTTGATTCCCCCACTCCTCCACTTGCACCTGCTGGATGACCTTGGGCAAGCCATAGTCCTGGCACAGCTGTTCTTGAAAAAGAGCAGTTTCTGTCAGAGCTCTCTCAGCCGCACCTGCCTCACAGGGGTGCCTGTTGTGGGGAGGGGAAGGAGTTTGTAAGCCGCTCTGAAGGGTGGGGTATAAATCCAATCTCTTCTCTTCTTCTACACGAAACTGGACAAGCAGATGTTCTGCCACTGAGCCACAGCCCTCCCCTCTACATGAACGCATGAAGCTGCCTCTTACTGAATCAGACCACTGATCCATCAAGGTCAGGATTGCCTACTCTGACTGGAAGCCGTTCTCTGGGGTCTCCGTCTGAGGACTTTCCTGTTGCCTATGACCTGATTTTTTAAACTGTAGATGCCGGGGATCAATGTTCCCTCTAAGTGCATGCCGAGCACATGGCTCTGCCACTGAGCCCACTGGCCCCTCCTCAAGACTTCTCTGCGTCTTGAATGCACCAGGGAAAGTACCTCGCTTCTCCCATGGAAAATAGTTCCAGTCGTCTGTGTTGTGTGAAATGCCGGTCTGACCGGAATAATTCCTCTCTCTCCCTTAACACACCAGGATTCTAAGACCGAATGACCCACTTTAGAATCTCAAGTTGTAGAGGAATAAAACTAACTCTGTCTAACCTGCTTTTATATACCAAAGATAGTCCTGACCTCGACGGCCCAGGCTAACCCCAATCTTGTCAGATTTTGGAAGGGTCAGTTCTAATGCTCCCTCTAGGCTGTGGAGGCCTGTGAGCAAAAATTCTACTTTGTGAGCGACTGGCATTAAAGTTGTAAGTGAGCGATTTGGCTGCTGCATCAATTAGTTTGCTCTGGAGCCGTCCTTCCTGAGCGAAGACAAAAAATGCATGAGCCGGAGGCTAAAAAACTGTGAGCTGGCTCACACTCACTCAGCTTGGAGGGAACACCGGTCAGTTCTGGTTAGCAGTTGGATGAGAGGAAGTCCAGGGTTACTACGCAACGGCAGGGAACAGCAAACCCTCTCTGAACATCCCTTGCCTGGAAAACTTCATGAGGCATCGGCCATAAATGGGCCGCGACTTGACGGCACTTTACACTTCCCTTTACACCAGAGGTAGCTTTTAATTCGGGGCCGGGCACAAGAAAGGGGCAGGAAGGAGGGAGGAAAACTGGAGACAAGCCAGGTTTGCGCATGTCCTGATTTACCAGAATGTCTGAACGCAGCCCGAACTAAACTTTACGGTCCAACCCAGCAGAGCATCAGACGAGGCAGGTATCCACAGATGCGTTATCACAGTATACAATATACAGAAAGCAAGCAAGCACTGTACAAATAACGCAGACCACAAGTGCTCAAAAAGTCATGCAAAAAAGTAAATTTATGTAACAAGAACAACAGAGGACCACGTGTATCTGTAAAACCAAATCACATCAAATAATGTACAGGTCCATGAGGAGTGCGAGTCCTTTAGAGAAGACTTTAAGATGGTATATGTAGGAGGAATCCTTAGCACAGCCCTCACAGTGTATAAAAGCCTTCAAACCAGTATTACAGGAAAAATCTCAATCCTATTATCATCGTTCAAAGCCGGGCACCCGATCAACAATAGAACAAGCTCTCCAATAGTCGGTAAGTCTTCTGTACATGATGAGTGCTTTATGAAGTAGTGTGAACTTCTTGAAGAAGAGCTATCGAAACGAAGATCACAATCCGGAGTCTTCGTCCTTGTCTATGTACCGTTTATGGACTTGCACGACTCACGGACCTGTACATTACATGAGGTATCCGCACCCACCTGTGCGATGCCGCCCACAAACTTGGTCTTCACCACCACGTCGTCGTCGTCCGCTTTGCCAAACGCCGCCTTCTGGGCTGCCCTGACCAGGTTGTCGGACGCTCGTTTGACTGCGTTGCCCGCCGCCTAGAGGGGACCGAAGCAGCAAGACGAAACATCGCCAGGAGCGCAAGCGAGAGAGCAATCGCGGTTCACAACAAGGTGCCACGATATCCCATCTCATCAGACCGCTGGTTGACAAGGTGTGCAGGGAGGGGCAACTCTACAAGGGGTGGGGTGGGAACCACCTGAGACGGATGCCAGTAGCCGCAGCCACCCTGCCCTCCTCTTCCCACCCCACCTAGGAGCCGGAGTGGCAAACACAGAGCTGGTTCAAGGGGGGTTTGTCGTCCCAAAGAAGATATTCCCGGCCAGCTCCAATCCAAGTTCATGCAGCAGTGGCACAGACCCAGGAGGGGGTGGCCACCGCCTTCGGGGCTGCCGATTGGCTGGGAGTGAGCTGAACTTGTGCCACGCCCCCTTCATTGTAGCGCCCCAAGCAGCCAACTTGGTGGCTCAGTAGGAGAACCGACCCCAAGCGAATGCTCCCTTCCCTTCATAAGAACGTAAGGAGAGCCCTGCTGGGTCAGACCAGTGAGGGTCCATCTAGTCCAGCATTCTGTCTCACACAGGGGCCAGCCAGTTCCTCTGGAGGGCCAACAACAGGGCACAGAGGCCGAGGCCTTCCCCTGAGAAGAACACCAGAAGAGCCCTGCTGGGTCAGGCCAGGGAGGGTCCCTCTAGTCCAGCCTCCCGCCTCACACAGGGGCCAGCCAGTTCCTCTGGAGGGCAAAGAACAGGGCATGGAGGCCGAGGCCTTCCCCTGAGAAGAACACCAGAAGAGCCCTGTTGGGTAAGACCAGGGAGGGTCCATCTAGCCCAGCATCCTGGCTCACACAGTGGCCAACCAGTTCTTCTCAAGGGCCAACAACAGGGCAGAGAGACTAAGGCCTTCATTAGAACATAAGAAGAGCTCTGCTACAAATAGGGGATCTTTCACTCTGGGATCTTTAACTCTCAAATGCCTACTAACCCCCCAAATTTGGCCAACAACAGGGCAGAGAGGCCGACACCTTCCCCTGAGAGGAACATGATAAGAGCCCTGCTGGGTCAGACCAGTGAGGGTCCCTCTAGTCCAGCATTCTGTCTCACACAGCAGCCAACCAGTTCCTCTGGAGGGCCAGCAACAGGGCACAGGAGGCCGAGGCCTTCCCCTGAGGTTGCTTCCTGGCTCTGGGATCCAGAGGATTAGTGCCTCTGAATGTGGAGGTTCCCTTCAGTCACCATGGTAGCTATTGACAGACATCCTCCGTGAATCTGTCTAATCCCCTCTTAGAGCTGTTTATTCCTGTGGCCATCACTATATCCTCTGGTAGTGAATTCCACATTTGAATCACTTTCTGTGAGTAGCAGCAGAGAAGAGCAAGAGTCCAGTAGCACCTTAGAAAACAACAAAATTTGTGGCAGGGGAGGAGCTTCCAGGAGCCACCGCTCACTTCTTCAGATACAGCGAGAGTG
This sequence comes from Gekko japonicus, assembly GCF_001447785.1. Classification (NCBI taxonomy): domain Eukaryota; kingdom Metazoa; phylum Chordata; class Lepidosauria; order Squamata; family Gekkonidae; genus Gekko; species Gekko japonicus. The sequence goes on along the minus strand of NW_015160846.1, from coordinate 386,984 downwards.
AAGGGAAGTGAAGAAGTGAGCAATGACTCCTGAAAGTTCACACTCTGGCACAAACTCTGTTGGTCTTTAAGGTGCTATTGGACTCTGGCTCTTTTCTCCTGCTACGGACTGACTGACACGGCTGCCCATCTCGATCCCTCTCTGCAGGTTCTTACCTGGAGCCGCCTCATCGCCTCTGAGTCTTGATCAGCCTTCACTTTACAAGCCACCAGCAGCTGAGCAGTGGAAGCCGCCACTTGCTTGGCTGAGGAGATCAGTTTTTCCTCGCTGGCGTGGCCTTGGACTGAAGCGTTCGCCGCTTCGCACAGGTTGCTTGTCGCAGCTGCTACCATTCGGGCCTGGGAGAAAGGTCACAACAGAGGATGGGCACCTGTCTAGACCACTGGTCCATCAAGGTCAGCGTTGTCTACTCAGACTGGCAAGTGGCTCTCCAGGGTCTCAGGCGGAGGTCTTCCACATCACCTACCGCCTGGCCCTTTGGAACTGGAGATGCTGCCGGGGACTGGACCTGGGACCTTCTGCATGTCACGAAGAGGCTCTGCCACTGAGCCACAGGCCTCTCTTTATAGCTCTCCAGAGTCTCAGGTGGAGGTCTTTCCCATCCCCTCCTGCCTGGTCCTTTTAACAGGAGATGCCGGGGATTGAACCTGGGACTTGCTGCATGCCAAGCAGATGCTCTGCCACTGAGCCACAGCCCCTCTTTACAGCTCTCTGGGGTCTCAGGCGGAGGTCCTTCCCCTCATTTGTTGCCTGGTCCTTATAACTGGAGATGCTGGGGACTGAATCTGGGACCTCCTGCATGCCAAGCAGATGCTCTGCCACTGAGCCACAGCCCCTCTTTACAGCTCTCTGGGGTCTCAGGCGGAGGTCCTTCCCCTCATTTGTTGCCTGGTCCTTATAACTGGAGATGCTGGGGACTGAATCTGGGACCTCCTGCATGCCAAGCAGATGCTCTGCCACTGAGCCACAGCCCCTCTTTACAGCTCTCTGGGGTCTCAGGCGGAGGTCCTTCCCCTCATTTGTTGCCTGGTCCTTATAACTGGAGATGCTGGGGACTGAATCTGGGACCTCCTGCATGCCAAGCAGATGCTCTGCCACTGAGCCACAGCCCCTCTTTACAGCTCTCTGGGGTCTCAGGCGGAGGTCCTTCCCCTCATTTGTTGCCTGGTCCTTATAACTGGAGATGCTGGGGACTGAATCTGGGACCTCCTGCATGCCAAGCAGATGCTCTGCCACTGAGCCACAGCCCCTCTTTACAGCTCTCTGGGGTCTCAGGCGGAGGTCCTTCCCCTCATTTGTTGCCTGGTCCTTATAACTGGAGATGCTGGGGACTGAATCTGGGACCTCCTGCATGCCAAGCAGATGCTCTGCCACTGAGCCACAGCCCCTCTTTACAGCTCTCCAGGGTCTCAGGTGGAGGCCTTTCACATCACCTGCTGCCTGGTCCTTTTAACTGGAGATGCCGGGGATTGAGCCTGGGACCTACTGCATGCCAAGCAGAGGCCCCGCCACTGAGCCACGGCCCTTTCCCTTCGGGGCCCAAGGTGGTCAGGCTACAACCCAAAAGGAGCGACTCACCGCAGAAATGAGTCCTTGAGACCACTGCCCGTCATCAGCTGCGTTGGCAGGGATCGCCCCGACCTAGAAATACAGTTCAGATACATCTGAGGAGGGTTATCCGTTATAGTTCATTACACCTGTACATCCACCCTTCTCCCAAGGAACCCAGGATGTGCGTCTGTAACGACAACACTGTTTTAGTTGTACCAACTTGTGAGGCAGGTTACGTGGAGTTGTGAGGACTGGCCCCAGTCACGGAGATGCTGCTCAATGATCTCCAATGCACTCAGAAGCCAGAGATGGCCATACGTTAACAGAACAGGCTGCTGAAGAGTGCTTCAAAGGCACAGTCGGACGCAGGGCAAAGGGGAAGGAATTGAGGCAAGATGACTTTAAGATTCTTTGGAAGGACTTCTTAATTTATTTAATGGGATTTCCTGGTGGGACGAGCTCCCCTATGAGATTAGGGCCCCATGGGATTTATTGCAGTTCTGCAGGGCCTGCAAGATGGAGCTCTTCCGCCTCCTCCCCAGCTTTTAGCCAATCATCCATCAGTGGCCTGGATCTGACTGGACACCTGCTTAGACATTGGGTTTGATTTAACATCTGATCCCTCTGCTTTTATGGTATTTTAGGATAATATTCTATGTAAAATTGCTATTTTAATGTTATTCTAATTGTAATTTAATTGTTGTACACCGCCCTGAGCTCGTCCGAGGAGGGCGCGGTACAGAATTCTTTTTAAAGACGTTCTTTAATCGGATGGAGAGGCATCTGGAAGTTTGACAAAGGTACTGAGTAAGTACAGTATAGAGGACATCATCGCTTAGAAATGGATTTAATAGCTTTTGTTAAATTATAGCCAGATTGGCTGGAAGCTCTGCCCCCCCCCTTTCCTTTCCTTTTAAATTTTCTCAGTTTGGAACAGATTTTTCATGTGTTGTGTTTTTTTGTGGCTGGTAACAAAATATGAGGTTATCAGATGTTTGTGTTTGGGGTTTTTTGTTTGGGGTTTGTTGCTGGGTATAAAATATAAAACAATAATATTTTTTTTAAAGGAAAAGCTGAAGCTACAGATCTGTACCACAAATGGGAGACAGGGACATCGCTGACCCCCTAGGAGACACCCCCCTTTTTTACTCTAGCCTAGGATCTACTTGGTTCCACCAACACATGCTGTTCTCATTTTTTTATTTATTTCATTTACAAATTTCATTTTCTCCCCGGTGAGGACCCAAAGTGGTTCACATCATTCTCCTTTCTTCAATTTTAGCCTCACAACAACCCTGTGAGGTAGGTTTGGCTGAGAGAGTGTAACCGGCCCAAGGACACCCAGCAAGCTTCCGGGGCACGTGTGGGGATTTGAACGAGGGCCTTCCAGATACCTAGTCTGACGGGGTTAACCACCATACCCCATTCGCTCTCATGTCAGCCAGTCATGTTGAGCCCGCGTGACTTGTTTTCCACCTGTCGACCCGCGTCTACTGACCTTTCCCTGAGCCACCAACTCCCTCTGAGCAGCGGACGCTGACTTGACCAGGGCGCTGGTCGCGGCTGCAATGGATTTCGCTGCTTCTAGGATCTGCTCCTCAAAGTCCAGAGTCTCGTCTGCCTGCTGCAACCAGAGGAAAAGACCGTCGCCAACTGCTCTCCAAAATTCACCCTTGAAATTTCAGCAATTTGCTTTTGCAACCAAGCATTTGAGCTGCAGGACGGGCTCGTACGTCCTTCTGAACGAGGAGAGAACAGCAAGGCATTCTGGTTCCCTTGGAAAGAACACCGGGGACCGATCTCTGTTCCTCTGCAGCTTCCAGGGCCCACTGAAATGCCCCCCCCCCCCGGGTTTCCCCCGTCGCCTCCCCCCCCCCCCCCCCCCCCGTGCATGAAATCTGCATTCTCTCAATGTGCTACTTAAGGCGCCAACAGGCAGCCGCGATGTACACGTGCCCAGACAGGAAGGGAGGGATTTGCCGCTGTCGATGGCCATTGGCTGGGACTGCTCTGGTGTCACAGAGCAGTTCAGCAGGCAGGAGGGCCCAGGAAACGGTAAAAGCAGCAGGAACAAGGCTGAGCTTGAAAATGCAGAAGGCCAAGGGAAGCAAAGGAAAGTGAAGGTTGGGAGGAGGGGTGCCACCCTCCAGGTGGGACCTGGGGATCCCCCGGAACGACAGCTCATCTGCAGACTAGAGAGCAGTTCCCCTGGAGAAAAGGGATGCTTTGGAGGGTGGACTCTGGGGCACTGTACCCCACGGGACACCTGTCCTCCCCCGGCTCCACCCCCAGATTCCCAGGAGCCGCCCAACCTGGACCTGGTAACCTCAGTCGGGAGAGGCAATGGGCAAGAGGGAGGAGGGGAACTGAAGAAAACGGGGTGAAAGATGGCCAGAGGCGAGAGCTGCAGAGGACAGGAACTGATCTGAAATAGCCAGTCAGTTTTAGCTACAGACAGGGCCGGCTCCAGCTTATTTTGCACCCTAGGCGAGGATCCCCATGCGCCCACCAATTTTCAAAAATAAATGCATTTTAGGAAGAATGAAAAACACAAATAATCAAGAAACTCCCAGAGTACGGGGCTGGGTGCAGTTTGGTGCCCCTAAGGGCTGTCCCGCTCTAGGCAATCGCCTAGTTTGCCTAGTGAGTGAGCCGGCCCTGGCTACAGACCCTCCGTATTCACTGTTCTGGGCGAATAGCTGCGGACACGGGCTGGACTAATTCAGCCGTTTCCAAACAGACTTTGCCACGCAAGGGACACAGTCAGTCGGGCTGTCTTTATTCCTCTCTCCTCATCCTACAGGTTTTTGCATAAGGGTGAGCCCTTGTCGTAGACAAACCAGCTCGTGTGCGAGAAAAGTGATGCTCATGTTTACAAGACAGATGCCGAAAGCAGAAAACTGTGGGGACAGGACGGTCTGCCGCCCTGACAGGTTTATCTGCAAGGCCAACAGCCCCCTGTGCAATGTTCAACAGTGTCTGAAACTAAGAATTTCTGTGCTGGATCGAGCCAAACGTCCGTCTAGTCCTGCATCCTGTTTCCAAAGCCAGTTTCCCCGGCAGGGCTTGGAAAGAGGTGGTCTTATCTGCAAGGCCAACAGCCCCCTGTGCAAAGTTCAACAGGGTCTGAAACTAAGACTTTCTGTGCTGGATCGAGCCAAACGTCTGTCTAGTCCTGCGTCCTGTTACCAAAGCCAGTTCCCCCGGCAGGGCTTGGAAAGAGGTGGTCTCTCCTTACTCTTTGACCCCAGAAATATACACTCTCCGAACACGGAAGTCCCACTGAGCGATTATGGCTCACAGGCCATCGATAAACCTGGATTTATCGTCTAAATCACAAATGTCTCATCTAATTTTTTTAAAAAGTGAGTGGTGATCAGCACAGCTTGGGGCCGTGGATTCCAAGGCCTTCGTCTCCCCGAGACGGTCACGAGAAGGAGTCTTTTACTGTGCGCGCATCCTTTTAACCGGATTGAAAAGCCGAAGTCTTCTAAGCCCTTTAAGCCTCTTTGCAAATTACGGAGCGCTCCTTCGTATTGCCTCCTGATACTTTACAGAAGAATTTAAAAAATAAAGAATACAACCCCGGAGACAGAGCGGGACCCTGTAGGAATGTTTGATATATAGTTGGCCTAAATAACAACCTAATATATCAAACATATCACACAGAGCCCTGCAGGAAAAGGGCATCCAGGTTAGGACATGGCTTGGAATACGGATGCTCAGTGTCGAACGCTCACAGTGGAAAGGGATAAACCTTATCTGTCCCCCCCCCCTTTCAATGCGGAAGCCAACGGGGAGGCTAGGACGAAAACACTCCGGAGGACAGGCTGTGCTTCCAGCAACGCTTTTGGAAGGCAACCCTCGTTCATAAGCCCCTCAGGGCTACAAACGGCTTTCCAGCAGAAATCGTGAACAAAAATTATTCTGCTTTCTGTCCCGAGAGGCAAACCCATCTATTTAAAAAACATGTTATTTTGAACATCTAATTCTTATTTTGAACGGGGACGTATTTTCAGAAGTGCAGGCAACTCCCTTAGGGCAACAGGCAACGTTGTGGCCCTCGATGCACCTCCACAGACTGCTTAGACGTTCAGTTTCAAGAGAGCCACCGCCAGAATATGGGATTCACGGGCAGCGTGATGCATGTTCCTTGCGCAAAACTGTTATGATTTGCTGAGATCGCTTCCATTTCTATGACAACATGCATGCAAATTCAGCTGGTTTGCATTTTTTTAAAATTACTTTGCCTCATTTCTCCTGCTTTTGCCAGGCACGGAGAAGAGCCGATCCCTGCTGTAACCTCCGCAAATCTTATTCAGCCACTGCTAGAGGCCACCACTTTCATCAGGGCAATGAAGCACTGCAATTCCTCAAAGCCAAATTCTGCTAATACTGAACCTTGCCGTTTCGTGCAAAGCCATGGAGACCCCAGTGCAGCATGAACACCTACGAACTCATGAAACTGCCTTGTACTGAATCAGACCGTCGGTCCATCAAGGTCAGTCTTGTCTACTCAGACTGGCAGCTGCTCTCCAGGGACTCAGGCGGAGGTCTTTCCCATCACCTCCTGCCTAATTCTGGAGATGCCGGGAATTGAACCTCTCAGCCCCTCTCAGCCTTCCCAGCTCAGCCCTTTGGCCTACACGATTGTTCCCACAAACACTGTAAACAACAGATCTGAGCCAAAAGGTTTTGCTTCGTCTTAGCTGAGGGTTGCCAGAGTCGAGTCCAAAGGCACCTGCAAGACCAACAAGATGAACCGGACTCAAATCAAGCTGATCTACTGCAGACCAATAAGGCTCCCCTCTGAAACTTAGGCAATGGCAAACCACTTCTGAAATGTCTCTTGCCTTACAAAACAAGTCTAGCTAGCCATCTAGTGGTGCACAATGCTAAAAAAGCTAGAACTTCTGGCTGCATGACAATCTTAGGATCTCCCGGCTATACTACACACACTGCCGTGGGACAATTAATTAATTTTCAGATTGTAAGCTTCTTGGGGACAGAAACCGGTCTATTTTCCCACTTAAACAACTCTATACAAGGCCATGCACACTGATGTCACAACATTAAACGCTGCGCCAACATGCACATCCCACCAAAGCGAGGTAGGTCTTGTTAGAACCTTCAGACCTATTATTCGGGTCCACGTGCATCCCACACACAATGTTAAACTTGCAAAACAAAGAGGTGCTGGGGCTCACATAACCTCTGATTCTTCCCTCAGGCGACCCCCCACTCCTGAGTCATCCCTCTCCGAAATCCCCACTCGTGGGATCCTAACTGCTGCAAGGTCCATGTGGGGTTAATTCAGTAGGCAAAGGAACAAATTCTGCACATGCTGACAGTTACATTTCTAGTGCTACTCTTTCAGGTTTCAGCCTCAGCACTGAAAAGATTCCAGGCTGTGGGTTTTCCGTGCTGTTTCCGATGCTGGAAAATGCCTTTACACACCCTCTCCTGGGCAGCACGTTCCAGAGACGAAGCAAAAAAAATGTGTGGCGTTTGGGCACCACCTGATGAAGGTTCCGAAATCTGCCGAGGACCTGGAACTGCCTTGCTGAAGCCAGCGTGGGCGACTCTGCCCACAAAGCACACTCTCCATCCCTCCTTGGCCCCGATCCCTGCGTTCTGACGGCGTTCACAACTGCCTCAGATCAGGAAATCGTCACTCCCTTCCCCTCTCTTGTCACCGCAATAAACCTGAACTTGCGATTAAAAGCAAACAGCCAGCCAAGGTCACGGAAGCAGAACAAGACAAAAGGAACTGTGTTTTGCACACATCTGCTGTCTGCGAATCTCTCTCTGTGTTCTGTCAGATGGCCTGACGGCTTGACCTGGACGGCCCAGGTTAGCCTGATCTCCTCAGACCTCGGAAGCTAAGCAGGGCCGGCCCTGGTCTGTATTGGGATGGGAGACCACCAAGGAAGTCCAGGGTTGTTATGCGGAAGCAGGCAATGGCAAATCACCTCTGAAGGTCTTTTGCAGTGACCTGGGTGGCGCAGGCGACCCCGCTCTCATCAGAAACCAGAAGCTAAGCAAGGCGCTTGGTCCTGGTGAGTACTTGTATGGGAGACCACTGAGGAAGTCCAGGGTTGCTACACAGGGGCAAGCAATGGCAAACCACCGCTGAACATCTCTTGCCTTGAAAACCCGATGGGGTCACCCTACATTGGCACTTCCTACCACCACCAGGTGGCATGGACCCTGTCACGGAGGTCTATAAGGCAGTGCTTGTCGACGAAGCTCACTCCCAGCTCAGGACCGGCCCCCTTGGAAAGAGGGCTGCTCACTCGCTCACCTTTGGCTTGGCTCTGGGCTTCAGCTGCTCCAGTTTCTTTGCGGCCGCTTCGATGGAGGCCGCAGCCCCCAGTAGCTCTGTCTCGGCAATGACCGTGGGGTCCTCCGGGTCGACCCATTCGGTGCCTGGATTTGGCAGGGGAGAGTAAAAGGCATCGTAGCAAGGGCTTGTGTAGCTGCTTTGGGGACGGTCAGTTCTGGCACTAATATGGCGTCAGAAGTGATTTAGAAAAGACCATCAGAACAAGCCCTCCTGGGGGGACTGAGAGAGGTCAATTTGGTGCCAGTTTGGTGTAGTGGTTAAGTGCGCGGACTCTGATCTGGGAGAACCGGGTTTGATTCCCCCAGTCCTCCACTTGCACCTGGCTGGATGACCTTGGGCAAGCCGTAGTTCTGTCAGAGCTGTTCTCGAAAAAGAGCAGTTTCTGTCAAGAGCTCTCTCAGCCCCACCTGCCTCACAGGGTGTCTGTTGTGGGGAGGGGAAGGGAAAGGATTTTGTAAGCCGCTCTGAGACACCTTTGGGTAGTGAAGGGCCATGGGGTATAAATCCAATCTCTTCTTCTTCTTCAATTTAAGCTAGCATCCTGTTTCCCACAATGGTCAGCCAAATGCCTCCACAAAGGCCAACAAACAGGGAATGGAGGGTTTAACGCCCATTCCTCTTGTTGCCCCCCAGGAATGGAAATGAAGAGATACACTGCCTCTGGACGTGGCGGTTCCATATAAAAGTACCCTGCACAAATTTGTCTGACCCCCTCCAAGGCATCCTTAAAAATGCAAGGTTTTCATCTTACTTCCAAGACTGAATCAAGTACAGTAATTTAAGTTGTATCAGGCTAAGCAGACTCTTTCCCCCAAAGTACCTAGAACTTTCACAAAATAGATCAAGATGAGCAGCCGTGTTGGTTGGAATGTAGCAGTCCCTTATTTCACCCAGGCCACCGGCAGATCTTTTCCATCTCTTAGATTCAAGTCCAGTAGCACCTTAGAGACTAAGGGGCTAACTGGGTTCGAATCTGGCTGTTCTACTGCAGACCAACACAGCTGACCTCTGAAACAATTCCATCTCCTCTGCATCTTCTTAGATGTCTTTTCAGCTGTAGGTCTATGCTTTTTCTGCTGCTTACATTATGCTACTACCAGTTTGAATCTTTTTTTTTTAAAATCCCTGCTGCAGTTTTTAAAACTTTTAGGCTATGAGATTGGACTCCCTGCTAGGGGTGTGCGCTCAGTATAAACTGAGCAGAAAAAATATTTTTTCAGCTGGATATCAGCAGGGGTATTTATTCAACTATCCGAGAAGGTTGAGCCCGAAAAATCATGAAAATATTTGGGATATTTTGGGGGCACCAGATAGCTGGTGTTAAAGGGTATTTAAAGGGATTGCAGTCCCTTTAAATTCTATTTATTTATTTTATTCACAACTTCTGGGTGAAGCTGCGGCTTGGAGAAGGCATTTAAAGGGACTGCAAGCCCTTTAAATGTCTTTGGAATTCAGCCACGGCTTGCAAAAGGCATTTAAAGGGACCATGTTTCCTTTAAATGACTTCCACCCCCTCCACTGGAAACAATGGATGATGGGGGCACCTTCTTCTGGGGCCCATAGAATTGTATCCCCGGTCCAATCTTTTTGAAACTTGGTTGTTGTTTTTTTGAGGAGAGGCACCAGCAGCCATGTCACAGATTTGGTGCCTCTATCTCAAAAAACAGCTCCCCCAAGCCCCAGATTGATTTTCCGTTATACCCTATGGGGACCATTGACTATAATGGTTCCCAAAGGGTACAATGGAGCTGAAAAAATTCAGCAATCTTGAACATTTATTGAATATGAATACCATACTAGAACTGGAAATTCAGGGATATCAGGAAATACTGATATTTTTTGGTTCAATATACCCAAACCCGAAAAATACTGGGTTGTTTTTTGTTGTTGCTGTAACTGCTTGCACCTCAAAAACATGTGTTGAGAGGCCGTGGAGAAATGCATTCATATTTATTCACTTATGGGATACCTATTTAAGCTCTGGGGATTCATTGCTGCTTCAGTTTTGCTTGAGAACAACGGCTGAAGAACCGCCCAACTCACCTTTCATTGCTTCGGTTGACTGTATGAGTTCCGTGACGGCACCGGCGACCCGTTTGGACAAGGCAGCCAGGGGTTGCTTTGACTCCAGAGTGGGCTTCTGGAGAGTCTACGGGCAAAAAAGAGAGTGGAGGTTGACACCCAGTGCTGGGCCTGTTCAGTACCTGTTTGAGATCCATTTTCTGTGTTGTCCCTCTTTGCGGCTATGCACTTCAACTGGGGATTACTCAGACCAGAGCTCCTCAACCTTTCTGGGCCTGCAGGTCCCACTGGAATTCTGACACAGCATGGTGGGCGCAGCCACAAAATGGCTGCTGCAGGGGGTGGAGCCAGTCACAAAATGGCTGCTGCAGCTCACCTTCAGTCACACAGCGAAGATCCTTGTGCTGTGGTGGCGACTGCTGCCAAAGCA
>NW_015160846.1:340487-376317 GCF_001447785.1 Gekko japonicus | reverse complement strand
TCCCAAACCTACTGCCCATCAGCTTCATTGGATGCCCTCGAGTTCTAGTCTTTTGGGAGAGGGAGGAAAAGTTATCTCTGTCCAATTTCTCCACTCTGTTTGTAATTTTAAACACCTCTATCATGTCCCCCCGTTAGTTGTCTCTTTTCTAAACTGAAACGTTCCAGACTCTTCAGCCGTTCATCGTACGGAAGGTGCTCCAACCCCCGGATCATCTTGGGGCCCCTCCTCTATACTGTTTCCAGCTGTGCAACGTCCTTTTAAAGACCACTTTAGAGAATGCTCAGCGTGGCTTCCAGGGTGCTCTCCCCAGACGCCCACTCTGGCCCCAAGGAGACCCACACCTGCCCAGCTTCCAGGGGATCTCCAGATTACAACTCCGATGGCTCTGGGGTGATGGGGAGAAGGGAATGGGGTCATGAGCAATGCGCCCTCTGAGCTGTGGAGTCTTGTGAGCAACAATTCTGCTTTGTGAGCTACTAGCATTAAGATTGTGTGTGAGCGATTTGGCTGCTGCATAAATTAGTTTGCTCTGGAGCCCTCCTTCCTGAGCGAAGGCAAAAATGTGTGAGCTGGAGGCTAAGAAACTGTGAGCTAGCTCACGCTAACTCAGCTTAGAGGGAACACTGGCTGCAATGCTCCCTCTCAGCTGTGGAGTCTCGTGAGCAAAAATTCTACTTTGTGAGCTACCGGCATTAAACGTTGTGAGCGAGCAATTCGGCTGCTGCGTAAATTAGTTTGCTCTGGAGCCCTCCTTCCTGAGCGAAGACAAAAATGTGTGAGCCGGAGGCGAAAAGACTGTGAGCTAGCTCACACTCGCTCAGCTTAGAGGGAACACTGGTCGTGAGGGGCTCGTCCCAGGACAGCAAACACTGCACGTGATTTAGCCTCTGCATGTGCTTGTGGGAGGGGGGCTTAGAGAGGGGTGGGTGGGATGCTTCCAGTTGCCGGTTTCCGTGCCCCCTTGAAGCAGAGACACCCACGTATCTCTTTCAGGGCTCATCTTCGCAGACAGCTGAAGGATCCCGAAATACACCCGGCTACTTGGGGTTTTGTTTTCTGTCCTGCTGCGGAGAACAGGCAGGCGACGTCAACAGCTCTCAAATTAAATGAGCGGGAGGGAAAGCATACCAAATAGCCCCGTTGGAATCCCAGCCGCCGCTCAAAGTATAAGTGCGGCTGGGGAGGGGCGGAGCAGATCCTAACTGGAGACTCCCGGGGTCGCGTCAGAGCCTGTGGACAAGCAAAGGCCGACCCCTCCTGACGAACACATGAAGCTGCCCCACACTAAATCAGACCCCTGTCTAAGGTCCATCAAGGTCAGTATTGTGTGCTCAGATGGGCAGCAGCTCTCCAGGGTCTCAGGCGGAGGTCTTTCCCATCACCTACCACCTGGTCCTTTTAACTGGAGACGCCGGGGATTGAACCTGGGACCTTCTGCATGCCAAGCAGAGGCTCTGCCACTGAGCCACGGCCCCTCTTTACAGCTCTCCAGGGTCTCAGGCGGAGGTCTTTCCCATCACCTACCACCTGGTCCTTTTAACTGGAGACGCCGGGGATTGAACCTGGGACCTTCTGCATGCCAAGCAGAGGCTCTGCCACTGAGCCACGGCCCCTCTTTACAGCTCTCCAGGGTCTCAGGCGGAGGTCTTTCCCATCACCTACCACCTGGTCCTTTTAACTGGAGACGCCGGGGATTGAACTTGGGACCTTCTGCACGGCAAGCAGAGGCTCTGCCACTGAGCCACGGCCCCTCTTTACAGCTCTCCAGGGTCTCAGGCGGAGGTCTTTCCCATCACCTACCACCTGGTCCTTTAAACTGGAGATGCCGGGGATTGAACCTGGGACCTTCTGCATGCCAAGCACAGGCTCTGCCACTGAGCCACGGCCACTCCCCTATAATACATGAAGTCATAAAACTGCCTTATACTGAATCAGACCCTTGGTCCATCACAGTCAGTTTTGTCTGTTCAAACTGGGAGCGGCTCTCCAGGGTCTCAGGCTGAGGTCTTTCCCATCACCTCCTACATCATCCTTTAAACCAGAGATGCTGGGGATTGAACCTGGGACCTTCTGCATGCCAAACAGAAGCTCTTCTACTGATCCACGGCCCCTCCCTAAAGGGGGGGCACCGTGTAAGCCCAGCACTCATCTAGTTTGGCTCCCAGGGTGGATTCAAACACAGGTCTTCCAAGTAGACAGCGAGACAGACAGACAACCTTTATTGGCATATCAGAGATAAAATTTAGGGGTCTTCCCAGTAAAGGCCTTGACACTACACTGGCTCCAAAACACACACGTGAACTCTTTGGTAAGAATATTAAGTGGGGTTTGGACTTACGGTGAGAACATGTTCTAGGAGTTCTAGGTATCCCAGAGTGCACTCTGTCCCATAGCGCAGTGCTCTTGCCCGGACATCCTCGCTCACATCGGGGTGGTACGAAGCTTGCTAACGATGCGGGAAGAAGAGGAGATTGGATTTATACCCCGACCTTCACTCCGAGTGGCTATCAAAATGTTACACTGGTTATTAACAATATGAAGCACCCGGAGCGCTAGAATTCTGGTCCAATTTAAATTGGCCAATGCAAAACTCTCCTCTTTGCCTTCCCCCCCCCCCCCCGGTGTCTCAACTGGACTTCCATCCACAACACGGGAACACAACAGTGTTCCCTCTAAGTCGAGCTAGTGTGAGCTAGCTCACAGTTTTTTAGCCTCCGGCTCACACGTTTTTGTCTCAGCTCAGGAAAGAGGGCTCCAGAGCAAACTAATTTATGCAGCAGCCAAATCACTCGCTCACAACTTTAGTGCCAGTAGCTCACAAAGTAAAATTTTTGCTCACGAGACTCTGCAGCTTAGAGGGAACATGGGAAGGTGTTGCAATATTAAAAATTAATGCCCCTTCCACTCAAATGGTTTCCACAAATCTATCCCCCTCGCTCCTCACCAATGCCTCCCTCTCAGCTGAGGAGTCTCGTGAGCAAAAATTCCACTTTGTGAGCTGCTGGCATTAAAGTTGTGAGCGAGCGATTTGGCTGCTGCATCGATTAGGTTGCTCTGGAGCCCCATCCTTCCCAAGGTAGGACAACCATGTGTGAGCCGGAGGCTAAAAAACTGTGAGCTTAGCTCACACGGACTCATCTTAGAGGGAACACTGCTCCCCACCCACTTTTACAGCCACAAGGGCTCTCGGGGGCGTTTCCAGGGGATGAGAAAGCCCATCTTTTTAAACCTTGCAAGCCGCCAGCATGTCTGCCACCGCTTTGCGGCTCAGGTTCGCCGTGGCGATCACATCCTCCTGCCGGCAGGAGTTGCCGGCTGCCACGGCTTTGGCTGTCGCCATGGTGATGCCTTTTGTCATCCGGATCGATTCTTCCGGCGAAGACGTCTTTTCGGGAACCTCCTTTGACTGGAACACCTGGAAGCGGATTTGTGGGGGGAAGGGGGGAGGGGAACGGAGAGAAGGCAAATGGAAGCAGCAAGAAACAAGATGAGCAAGACAGTTCCGGCGCTCGGCCGCGACATTTGGCGTCATGGCATTTGCCCAGAAACTGATACGGCCACTAGGAACACTCCAAATGTCAGTGTAGAGCTCGGGAATTCCGGTGTGGTTTGGAATTGCCGTCGCGATCATCAACAATACTGTTTATCTACCGTTTCAAAAGTGCTTTACATTCATGCATGATTTGTGATCCTTAAAACAACCTATTGCCTGAATGCTTGAGTCTTCTGAAGGAGGAGGCGGGCGATTTCTGCCAACTGTTCCTTCCCATCTGTCCCCTCCAAATATGTTGGGGAAAAACACTTGAACACACACACACAAAGCTGCCTTACACTGAATCAGACCCTTGGGTCCATCAAGGTCAGCATTGCCTACTCAGACGGGCAGCTGCTCTCCCAGATCTCAGAGTGAGGTCTTTCACATTACCTACTGCTTGGTCCTTTTAACTGGAGATGCCAGGGATTAAATCTAGGACTTTCTGTTCGTATGAACACATGAAGCTGCCTTGTACTCAATCAGACCCTTGGGTCCATCAAGGTCAGTATTGCCTACTCAGACTGGCAGCAACTCTCCAGGGTCTCAGGTGGAGGTCTTTCCCATCACCTCCTGCCTGGTCCCTTTTAACTGGAGGTGCCAGAGACTGAACATGGGACGTTCTGCACGCAGCGCAGATGGATATGAATGACCCATGGGCCCTCTCTAAATTAATCTGCCTAATACTGAATCAGACCATTGGTCCAGCAAGGTCAGTATTGTCTACTCAGACCGGCAGCAGCTCTCCAAGGTTTCAGGCAGAGGTCTTTCACATCCCCTACCATCTGGCCCTCTTAACGGGAGATCCCAGGGATTGAACCTGGGACCTGCTGCATGCCAAGCAGAGGCTCTGCCACTGAGCTACGGCACCTCTCTCTATGGAGCTGCTTTATACTGACTCAGGTAACTGGTCCATCAAGGTCAGTCTCATCTACTCAGACTGACAGCAGCTCTCCAGGGTCTCAGGCGGAGGTCTTTCCCATCACCCACTGCCTGGTCCCTTTCAACTGGAGATGCCGGGGATTGAACCTGGGACCTTCTGCATGCCAAGCTGATGCTCTACCACTGAGCCACGGCCCCTCTTTACAGCCCTCCAGGGTCTCAGGCAGAGGTCTTTCCCACCACCTACCGTCAGATCCATTTTTAACTGGAGATGCTGCCGGGGATTGAACCTGGGACCTTCTGCATGCCAAGCTGATGCTCTACCACTGAGCCACGGCCCCTCTTTACAGCCCTCCAGGGTCTCAGGCAGAGGTCTTTCCCACCACCTACCGTCAGATCCATTTTTAACTGGAGATGCTGCCGGGGATTGAACCTGGGACCTTCTGCATGCCAAGCTGATGCTCTACCACTGAGCCACGGCCCCTCTTTACAGCCCTCCAGGGTCTCAGGCAGAGGTCTTTCCCACCACCTACCGTCAGATCCATTTTTAACTGGAGATGCTGCCGGGGATTGAACCTGGGACCCTCTGCCTGCCAAGCAGGGGCTCTTCCACTGAGCCATGGCCCCCTCCCATTTGGGGAGGGGGATTAGCAGGAGCAGCAAAAGGGGGGAATTTCCAGATTTTGTCCCCCTTAAGAAACTTAACTGTGCACACTTAGCCATGTGGTTGGATGTGATCCAGTAGCCACGGCCCCCTCCCATTTGGGGAGGAGGGTTAGCAGGAGCAGCAGAAGGGGGGAATTTCCAGATTTTGGCCCCCTTAAGAAACTTAACTGTGCACACTTAGCCATGTGGTTGGATGTGATCCAGTATTATGACACCCCCCCAACTGCAAAGGGTGGGGCTGAGTTTGCAGCAGCGGTGGGATCTCAGAAGTGAGTGCGTATGGGTCACAGCTCATTCTCTTGAGCACGACCGCGCACCGGCCTCCCACTGCATGCTGGGTCGCCTCAGCTCCAGCTGCAGAACCACACCAGTCCTCTGACCTCAGTTGCCAAGAACGGCTACCAGGGACCGGGCTTGGCCTGTCCACTCTTGGGGAGACCGAAGGAGGCCGGGTTTTATACCGCAAGTTCCTGCTTGATGTGCTCAATCGTGGCTTCGAGAGCTCTCGTCCCTCGGGTGGCTTCGTCTTCCACGGCCTTCACCGTCTTCAGAAGAGACGTGACGTTCGTCACCATCACCTAGAAAGGCCCGAGGAGGAGAAGCGGCTTTATTGCTAAGACTTCCCAACGCAGCAGGCGGAAACGGCAGACCAACAAGGAGACAAGCAGATTGAGCGCAGTTGCCTTCCCCCCCTGCGATGCCTCGTTTTATTCATTCAATTTATTTATTTGCAAAAAATTTCATCTCGCCTTTTCACCCTTGCAAGGGCCGCCGAGGTGACACACAGTTCAAAGCATACGTGATAAAGATCACATTTTGAAACCATCGGAATCAAATCCAACTCTTAAACTAATAAGCAGTTTAACATAACATACAATAATGTATTTTAAGTGTGTTTCATCAGGTACAGAAGAAGAGGAGACTGGATTTATATCCCGTCCTTCATTACCTGAAGGAGTCTCAGAGCAGCTTACAATCTCCTTTCCCTTCCCCTCCCCACAACAGACACTCTGTGAGGTAGGTGAGGCTGAGAGAGCTCTCTTGAGGACTGCTCTTGAGAGAACAGCTCTGAGAGAACTTGTGACTGACCCAAGGTCACCTAGCTGGCTGCATATGGAGGAGGAGTGGGGAATCCAACTCGGTTCTCCAGATTAGAGTCCACTGCTCTTAACCACTACACCAAACTGGCTCTTTGGAGGGACTGTGGAGAGAGGCGGGCTTGAAGAGCTCAACTCAGACTCTCCGTTTTCACCACCCTCGGGTTGCTCCTGTTACAGTGCTGGCCACTGGCAAGCAAATGCATTTCATACCTTGGCAGCGCCCTTGAGCTGGTACATGGACGGGTCGTCAGCTGGCTTGCTGGCAGCTCCTTTGGTGGCCCCGATGAGGTCCGACAGAGCCTTTGCGACGTCCTTGATGGCGTTGATCAGCACAACCTGACGGGATGGGAAACCAGGGCACTGAGTCAGCTCAATGGCTCTCCCAAGCTTTGGGGAGAGATGGGTCATGGGGTGTGTGTGTACTTCTTACATGACTTATTTATTCATTGAATACGCATAGAAGGCTTTAAAAGGGGATTAGGCAGATCCATGGAGGAGAGAAGTCTATCAGTGGCTATTAGCCATGGTGAGTAAAGGGGACCTCCACGTTCAGAGGCACTACGCCTCTGAATCTTGCTCACAAGACTGCACGGCTTAGAGGGAGCGCATTGGTCACCTGCGGAGAGGCCGGTGCCTGGAAATCCTCCTGTGGGGGCCTCTGGCTCTCCAGCTGGGGCGCTGCATCAGACCACAGTGAAAGCTCACGGCTGTGCAACCGACTCTCCCTGCAGCCCCGGACTTGATGGGCAAGGGCTGTGGCCTAGACAACTTGCCTCTCCTGAGCTCAGATACAAGGTGGGGAAACTGATCTCCCCATCCCCACTTTGGGCAGAGACTTCCGTGCCTCAGCCCCCCCCCCAAGCAGGCTTTGCCTATTGCCGAAAGGTATAAGTATCCCCCCCCACACACAATAATTGGCTTTGCCGCATCGTTGGCTGTGGCTGGAACGCCTTATTGGATCACATCTCTTTGGGGATGGCTTGCACCGAGTGTTTGTCTTCACAATGAGATTTCCCTAATTTATTGGATGGGCTTAACAAGCAAAGCAAAACAAATTAACTGCTGGAACGAGGGTGTTAGATTTGACAATGCTGAACCACCGAGCCTTTATTCCAGAAGGCAACAAGTCAATGTCATTCACTCAGCTCCTTGAGATAGAAACGTGGAGCTGGAAGGGACCCCCAAGGGTCCAACCCCCTGCACAAGGGAGGAAATTCACAGCCAACTCCCCTCCCCCATTGACCCCTGGGCCAATCTGGCCTGGAGGAAAATTCTTTTCTGACCCCCAAAAGTGGCAATTGGCATTATGCTGGGCATATAAGAAAGGGCCACAACAGCCGAGCACTGAAGAAGAAGAAGAAGAAGAAGAAGAGGTTGGATTTATACCCTGCCCTTCACAACCCGAAGGAGTCAGAGCAGTTTACCATCCCTTTCCCTTCCCCTCCTCACAACAGACACCCTGTAAGGTCGGTGGGGCTGAGAGAGCTCTGAGAGAACTGCCCTTGAGAGAACAGCTCTGAAAGAACTTGTGACTGACCCAAGGTCACACCAGCAGCTGCAAGTGGAGGAGGGGGGAATCAATCCCGGCTCTCCCAGATTAGAGTCCGCGCTCCTAACCGCTACACCAGGACTGCTCTAGAGAACAGCTCTGAGGGACCTTGTGACTGACCCAGGGTCACACCAGCAGCTGCATGTGGAGGAGTGGGGAATCAATCCTGGTTCTCCCAGATTAGAGTCTGCGCTCCTAACCGCTACACCAGGACTGCTCTAGAGAACAGCTCTGAGGGACCTTGTGACTGACCCAGGGTCACACCAGCAGCTGCATGTGGAGGAGTGGGGAATCAATCCTGGTTCTCCCAGATTAGAGTCTGCGCTCCTAACCGCTACACCAGGACTGCTCTAGAGAACAGCTCTGAGGTGACCAACCCAAAGTCACACCAGCAGCTGCATGTCAAGGAGGGGGGAATCAATCCCGGTTCTCCCAGATTAGAGTTTGCGCTCTTAACCGCTACACCAGGACTGCGCTAGAGAACAGCTCTGAGAGAACTTTTGACTGACCCAAGGTCTCACCAGCAGCAGCTGCACATGTAGGACTGGGGAATCAAACCCAGTTCTCCCAGATTAGAGTCCACACGCTCCTAACCGCTACACCAAACTGGCTCTCAAGTTGCTGCTGCTGAAATCGGCCTCCCCGTGTCGCATTCTTGCTTCCTGCTCCTGAACGTTTAAAACCACTCCGCTGAGGTCACTCAGACTTACTCCATTGCTTTTTTCTCCCCCCCCCCCCCCCCGGGGGCCCGGGGAGAACACATCCCAGGAATGATGCCCCTTTAGACGGCAGTCCTGCATTCCTCTTAGTACACGGGTGCTGCCTGATGGAGTGGCAGGCGCTCCAATGGGCGAAGCACGGATCACGCACAGTCAGCGCAGTAAAAACGCAAAAGGGGGGAAACAGTTTACTTCTTGTAATACATCAACGACCACCTTGTGTCCAAACCCTGACGTTAGGCAAAGCTGAGTTGCTCGTGACTTCAGGCCAAGCCGCCTGTGACTAAGGCCATCCCCCCTTGGGAGCGGCGTTCCCTCTAAGCTGAGTTAACGTCAGCTAGCTCACAGCTTTTTAGCCTCCAGCTCACACAGTTTTGTCTAAGCTCAGGAAGGAGGGCTCCAGAGCAAACTAACTGATGCAGTGGCCAAATCGCTCGCTCACAACTTTAATGCAGGGTAGCTCGCAAAGTAGAATTTTTGCTCACAAGACTCCACACTTAGAGGGAGTACTGCTTGGGAGGTTGGTTAAAACGCAGCCACCCTTGGGTCAGGCAGAGATGACGTGTCCTGGATTTTGTGGGACTGAAGTTCTCAGTGCAGAAAGAAAAGCCAGAATTCTGAGGATTATGATTCAGCAACTGTGGAATCAAGCCTTTTAAAATCAAAGCACAGAGAGGTTCACCAGTGGCTATTAGCAACAAGGTATAGAAAGGAACTCTCGGTCTGGGGCAAGTGATGCTCTGTATTCTTGGTGTTGGGGAGGGGGCAACTGTGGGAGGGCTTCTAGTCTCCTGGCCCCACTGCTGGACCTCCTGACAGCACCTGGTATTTTTGGCCACTGTGTGACAGAGTGTTGGACTGGATGGGCCATTGGCCTGATCCAACATTGGCTTCTCTTATGTTCTTATGACTTCTGCAAATCTTAGCTGCAGAGTGTAACATGGCAGCAGGGAAGAAGTTGAAGAGAGCTTCGAGGCAGTCTCTTCTCTCTCTGAGTCTTCTCAAGCTGTCTATTCTACATAGATGTTCTTAACCATTTAGCCAATGGAAAGCTGTTACCAGGATAGATCTCCACATTGCAAGCTCCCAGCCGCTTTAGATGACAGTTCTCAGCTGCTGCAAGTTCATCACTTCTGCCAGCCGAAGCTACAGTTCTGAGAACAAGCTGGCAGCTGAGGGTGATGACTTCTCTAGTCAAGAAAGCCAACACTTGGGCAGAAAAACTCTCTGAAAGGAGTCCAATTTTTTGACACACAGTTCGAAGGTATCCTAGAGGTCACCTACTCCAACCCCCTTGCTGACTGCGGGAAGTAGTCAACTACGGCTCCCCACTCTGCTTAAAGGAGCACACGCCTTTTTTAAAAAATGCTTTAAAATGATTGAAAAAAGCATTTACAGGAGACATTCTTGTGCAGTTGTGCCTTTAAGAACCTTGGCTATGGGCCTGTGGACGGAAAATGGCACATGGGGGACAGAGCCAGTCTTCCCAGTGTTACCTGTGTCTCAGGGTCGTCTGAACCCAGGCTGGCGGCTCCCAGCTTCACCACCTCGGCGAGTTGCGTGATGGTGCTGGCTGAGGACTGGGCTGCTTGCGCCAGCTTCTCTTGACTCGAGGCGGCCCCAGAGACCAAGAGCTTCGTGTCTTCGACCAAAGCTTTCGCTGTCTTCAGAATATTTTCCCTGGGAAGGAAAATTGAGGGCAGGAAGAGAAGAGGGAAAAGGAGGGGTGTCATCAAATGGTATCCAGCAGTGTTGCACAGTTGACAGCGAGTGAGATCTGCTGCCCGCTAGTGCACCGTGGCTGCCGACACTCGGTGGATCAACACCCAGGCCAGATTGGCAAGCCAAGTTTGGACAGGGGAGCTTTTATCTACGAGGCTGTGGAAGTGTCGGACGAGGAGCAGTTCGACTGCAGCTGCATCTCTTCGGAAGGGAACCAGGTGTTGCCACAACAGAAGGGAAGAGACAGTTTGAGTCTCATGTAGGCTAAAAATTCATAAGAACGTCAGAAGAGCCCTGCTGGATCAGACCAGTGGAACAGGTTCCTCAGTGGAACAGGCTTCCTTGGGAGGTGGTGGGCTCTCCTTCTTGGGAGGTTTTCAGACAGAGGTTAGGTGGCCATCTGACAGCAGTGCGGATTCTGTGAATTTGGGCAGATCGTGAGAAGGAGGGCAGGAAGGGTTGCCTCAATGCTTAGTTCTCGTGGCCCTTTCTGACACGCCCAGGGAAATGCTGATTGCCACGCTGGGGTCAGGAAGCAATTTTTTTCCAGGCCGGTTTACCGGGGATCCTGAAGGTTTCTTGCCATCTTCTGGGCATGGAACAGTGGTCACTGGGGGGGAGGTATTTGTGAATTTCCTGATGGCCCTGGAGGTCCCTTCCAACTCTACGGTTCTACACAAGCCACGAGGATATTCACACTGTCTTCAGTACTCTGAAAAAGACAGCTATTTCTCCCCAGACTCGGGGTTCCAAATCCAGTCTCATTCCACTTTCAAAAAGGAAGCCCTCAAGGAGAGCCATGAAGGAGGCGGGCGACTCCTGCTCGACTCCAGCAATGCATACTCATAGGTAGACTGCCTCGACAGATGTGCAGCTGGATTCGAGTCCAGTAGCACCTCAGAGACCGACAAGATTTTAGACCTGTCACCTTTCAGTCGTCAAAACTCTCTTTGTTAGATGCAAGTCAGACACATAAATGATGCCAAATCCCATAGGAGGATTGTAGGTTCAGCAAGCTATGCACAGTAATAGAAGAAGAAGAAGGAGATTGGATTTATACCCCACCTTTTACGACCCAAAGGAGTCTCAGAGCGGCTTACGGTCTCCTTTCCCTTCCCCTCCCCACAACAGACACCCTGTGAGGTAGGTGGGGCTGAGAGAGCTCACTCGAGAACTGCCCTTGAGAGAACAGCTCTGAGAGAACTGTGACTGACCCAAAGTCACGCCAGCAGCTGCACGCAGAGGAGTGGGGAATCAAACCCGGTTCTCCCAGATTAGAGTCCGCGCTCCTAACCACTACAACCAAACTGGCTCTATGATATAGATCACAGTCCCTAACGATTTTTCTACGTAACTTTGTGAATCGTTTAGTACGGTGCAAGTCTTTTTGTCTGTGTTGGGAAGCCTTCTTGAATAATTCAGTTTTGCGGCGTTTCTGGCAAGCCAGGAATGCTAGAGCCCTCCTGGCCTCTTCAAGGCAGCCAGCCGGCTTCCTCCCTTCCTGAATTCCCAAAAGGCCCTGACCTGTGGTCGGCGAAGGACTCGTTGTTTTCAGCATTCAGTGTTCCGGCCGTGGCAAACATGATGGTGGTGTCCAGGTCCGCGATGATCCCTGAGACAGCACTGGCGGCGGTGATACAGGCCTGCGTGCCTTTGTTCCCGGCCTGGAGGGCTGAGAGGACCAGGGATACCTGCAAGAGAGGCCAGGAGAGACCCATTCCAGCAAGGGGAGGTGTGGTAGCTCCATGGCAGAGCATCGGCTTGGCATGCAGAAGGTCCCAGGTTCAATCCCCGGCATCTCCAAAGAGCCAGGCAGGAGGTGATGGGAAAGACCTCCGCCTGAGACCCTGGAGAGCCACTGCCAGTCTGAGTAGACAAGACTGACCTTGATGGACAGTCACCTGAGTCAGTATAAGGCAGCTTCATAGAGAAAGGTGCCATAGGTCAGAGGTAGAGCCTCTGCTTGGCATGCAGAAGGTCCCAGGTTCAATCCCCGGCATCTCCAATTTAAAAAGGACCGGGCAGGAGGTGATGGGAAAGACCTCCGCCTGAGACCCTGGAGAGCTGTAAAGAGGGGCCGTGGCTCAGCGGTAGAGCCTCTGCTTGGCATGCAGAAGGTCCCAGGTTCAATCCCCGGCATCTCCAGGTCAAAAGGAGCAGACAGCGGGTTGACATGAAAGACCTCAGCCTGAGACCCTGGAGACCTGCTGCCAGTCTGAACAGACAATACTGAACTTGATGGACCAACAGGGGTCTAATTCAGCACCAGGCAGCTACATGTGTGTTCAACGAAGTTGTTTTGCACAGGTCACATATTTAAAAGGCAGCACAAAAGAGCTGGGGAGAGGAAGAGTTTTGGCCCCGGATCCGGGCCCAAGTGGAATCCGCACAACGAACAGATCAGGTAGGACGCCTGAGTTTCAGCTGCGCCCCTTCACAGTTCCTTTTGGCCCACCTCAGCAAAATAAGAGCCTAGTTGACAGAGGTTTTGCGTGATGCGCGAAGGGCGCCGTACCTTTTCGCTGACAGCGCGGGCGCATTCGATCAGCTCCCTCTTTGTGTAGCCGTCCGTGGGGCAGATCTGCAGGGCACCGGCCTTCTGGACCAGAAAGATGCAGCTGTGCCCCAGCTCTTGGACCCGGGTCCTGATCTGGAAGCCTATCTGGGGAGTCAAGAGGTGGGGTGGGGGACACACAACATCCCAACAGTTACTCATTGCCGGGGCATTGCTCCTTTTTGCCAATACGTCCCCCACGCTGCGCTCCTTCCCCTGCTGTGGAATGGACCGCTGGACTCCCTGCACCAAGCCGACACACGTGAATGTTCGCCAAAGAAAAAGAAGAGATTGGATTTGTACCCCGCCCTTCACGACCTGAAGGAGTCTCAGAGTGGCTCCCAAACCCCTCTCCCCTCTCCTCCCCCCCACCCACAACAGACAGACACCTGTGAGCAATGCTCCCTCTAAGCTGTGAAGTCTTGTGAGCAAAAATTCTCCTTTGTGAGTGACTGGCATTAAAAGTTGTGAGCAAGCGGTTTGGCTACTGCAGAAATTAGTTTGCTCTGGAGCCGTCCTTCATGAGCTAAGGCAAAAATGTGTGAGCTGGAGGCTAAAAAACTGTGAGCTAGCTCCCACTCACTCAGCTTAGAGGGAGCACTGCCTGTGAGGTCGGCGGGGCTGAGAGAGCTCTGACAGAAACTGCCCTCTTTCAAGAACAGCTCTGACAGAACTATAGCTTGCCCAAGGTCACCCAGCATGTGCAAGCGGAGGAGTGGGGGAATCAAACCCGGTTCTCCCAGATTAGAGTCCGCACACACTTCACCACGACACCAAAGAAGTCCAAGGGCTACAGACCTCCTCCGGTTCCGCGGTGGCAGCCGCCATTCGCCCCTGGAATGCTAAATGCCCGTAGTCTGTGGTCATTTGTGAAGCCAGCCCTCCGAGCTCCTCCGGGTTGGTCACCGACTTGGTCATCTGGGGAGAAGAGGCAAGGAAGAGAAGGTGGCGCGGGGACTCACCGACACCGCCCCCGGGGTGGGTTTGGGAGGTAAAGCTCTAGCTGTCCTCCGTTCCAGCTGGGAACCAAGACACGCGAAGAAAACCCAACCACGTCTGATGGAAGAGTTCTGTTGGAGCCCCCCCCCCTTTCTCACAGTGGTAGAGTTGCCAACTTCCAGGCTACAGAGATCAGTTCCCCTGGAGAAAATGGCTGCTTTGGAGGTTGGGCTCTATTGACATCATACCCCGCACCGAGGTCTCTCCCATACCCAAACCCTGCCTTCCCCAGGGATGCCAGTCTCCAGGTGGGAAGCCAAAAATGAGAGATCACGGGAGGAAGTGGGAATCCAACAACAACACCTGTGACAAAAATAACGAAGTCAATAAAAGATAGGTTGCAAAAATCATTTACTGTGGTGATTCTGTAGAAGATTCTCTTCTATTATGGCTCACACGCTAACGAATGCTGCGCAGTGTAAACAATTCGTTTCACAATATTTGCTTTATCTGCACATGTAGCAATCACAATCCCATGTTGACTCTCTAATAACAGAATTGTGAAGACCTTGGGTTCTGTTATTAGAGAGTCAACATGGAATGTTTCCTTCAAGAGTTGATAAGTAGTAATTGATAAGAATTGTTATTGTTACATGCTCAGATAAAGCAAATATTGTGAAACAAATTGTTTACATTGCGCAGCATTCGTTAGCATGTGAGCGATACTAGAAGAGAATTTTCTACAGAATTACTCCAGTAAATGATTTTGCAACGTATCTTTATTGACTCTTCATTATTTTTGTCACAGCCTCTAGGTGGGGCCTGGAGCTCTCCCGGAATTACAGCTCATCTTCTGACTCCAGAGACCAGTTCCCCTAGAAAAAAATGGCTGTTTGGAGGGTGGACCCCACTGAGGTCTTCTCCCTCCCCAGGCTCAACCCAGGAGTTTTCCAACCTGGAGCTGTCAACCCTATGCCCCCAGCACCCACTGATGGCTGGGGAGACCTGGAACCCTCCCCCTCCCCCCAAATCTTCAAGAACGCCTGCATTTGAGTGGCCAACCAGATGCCAGCAGAAGGCCCAAAAGAAGGACACGAGGCCAAAGTTTCTCACTGATGTTGTGCCCAGCAACTGGTATTCAGAGGTACACTGCCCTTGAACACGGAGGTTCCATTAAGACATCATGGCTAATCACCACTGATGGACCTCTCCTTCAGTAATTTGTATAACCCTGCCTCTTAAAAAACAGGATGCTTGTGAATTTCCCAGGATCCTCTAGTTGGCTACTGCAGCAAACATAAAATGGTCGAGATGTTCTGATTTGGCCCAGCAAGGATTTAAAGACAAGGCTTCAAGCTCCTCTCTGGTAGTTTCTCTTACCATTTCTTGGGCTGTGACGGCAATCGCCTTGGAGTACTTGACCACAGTGGTCTGATAATCGACAAATGACCCCTTGGGCTCTGGCGGTGTTCCCTCGTCCAGCTGGGGAAGAGAAGAAAGGATGAACCGTGGCTTAATGGCAGAGCCTCTGCTTGGCACGCAGAAGGTCCCAGGTTCAATCCCCAGCATATTCAATTAAAAGGAACAGGCAGTAGGTGAACCCTACTGTAGGAGGAGAGCCGCTGCCAGTCTGAGTAGACAATACTGACTTTGATGGACCAAGGCTCTGACTCTGTATAAGGCAGCTTCATCTAGGGAGGCTCAGTGGCAGAACCTCTGCTTGGCATCCAGAAGGTCCCAGGTTCAATCCCCAGCATATTCAATTAAAAGGAACAGGCAGTAGGTGAACCCTACTGTAGGAGGAGAGCCGCTGCCAGTCTGAGTAGACAATACTGACTCTGATGGACCAGTGGTCTGATTCAGTATAAGGCACTTTCATGTTTTCATGTATTAGAGGGGAGGGACCGTGGCTCAGTGGCAAATTCTCTGCTTGGCATGCAAGAGGTCCCAGGTTCAATCCCCGGCATCTCCAATTAAAAAGGGCCAGGCAGGAGGTGATGGGAAAGACCTCCGGCTGAGACCCTGGGGAGCAGCTGCCAATCTGAGCAGACAATAGTGATGCTGATGGACCATACGGCTGACTCAGTATAAGGCAACTTCATCTAAGGAGGGGACATGGCTCAGGGGCAGAGCCTCTTCTTGGCATGCAGAAGGTCGCCAGTTCACTCCCCGGCAACTCCAGTTTCCAGGCAACAAGACTGGGCAGCCCACCCCCCAGGAGGGGGCACGCATGCAGATAGTAGGCTCAAAGCATTTGTCTGTTGCCAGCCAGAGCTGCCTGGGCCAAAAGGAAGCCGCAAAAGAGCATACGTGCCTCCAAGGCGTCTGCACAGAGGCACGGCTTTCCCACGCTTCCATCACAGCCTCGTGCAGCCAAGGAAGGGGAACTGGGAGGAAGAGGCGGGGCTTGTGCCAACAGCAGCCGGATAGGCTCTCAGCATGACCGGGCAGAAAGGCAGCGCAGCCCCCTCCCTCCCGGGTCCTTGTACAGGAGCATCCTTGTAAGGCCACTAGAGAGAGGAATCCCAGGGGGTGGTGCGCACCTTGCTCATGGCCTCGGCGATGGAGTCCACCATGTTGCCCACCATGCCGACTTCGCTGGCGGCTTCGTTCAAGGTGACCATGATGTCGTCCACGGCTTCCTTCATCAGCTGAGCCGCTTCCGTGATGGCGTCGTGAGTGTGCGAGGCCTGCAGGGGGAGTCGGCAGGGAGACAAAGAAGGAGAAGAGAAGAGATTGGATTTATACCCCAGCCTTCACTACCCGAAGGAGTCTCAGAGCGGCTTACAAACTCCTTTCCCTTCCCCTCCCCACAACAGACACCCTGTGAGGTAAGTGGGGCTGAGAGAGCTCTCTCGAGGACTGCTCCTGAGAGAACAGCTCCTGTCAGAACTCTGGCTTGCCCAAGGTCATCCAGGCAGGTGCAAGTGGAGGAGTGGGGGAATCAAACCAGGTTCTCCCAGATTAGAGTCTGTGCACTTAACCACGACACCAAACTACACTCTCTCGGATAGGATGGAGGCACAGAGAGAGAGGCCTTGGTTCAGAGGTCAGAGCACCTGCCTGACACGCCGAAGTCCCCAGGTTTGCTCCCAACGTTGCCAGCTAAAAGAGATTTCGGGGCGGCAGGATGTGACCTTCCTCTGCCTAGACCAGGAGTCCTTGACCTTTTCGACCCTGCAAGCACCTTTGGAATTCTGACGCAATGTGGTTGGCATGGTCACAAAATGGCTGCCGCAGGAGGCGGGGACAACCACAAAATGGCTGCTACAAAAGGAGGAGCCAACCACGAAATATCAGCAGAGGAAAAGGACATGCAATCAATGCCTTCCTCTAAGCTGTGGAGTCTTGTGAGCCAAAATTCAACTTTGTGAGCCACTGGCATTAAAGTTGTGAGCGAGCGATTTGGCTGCTACATAAATTAGTTTGTTCTGGAGCCACATCCTTCCCGAGCCGAGACAAAAATGTGTGAGCCGGAGGCTAAAAAACTGTGAGCTAGCTCACACTAAACTCAGCTTACAGGGAACATTGCTCACAAAAATGGGTTTAAATTAAGGGCGGGAAGGTTCTGGCTGGATCTCAGGGAAAACTTTTTGACAGTAAGAGTTGTGCAATGGTGGCATCAGCTGCCTCGGGAGGTGGTGAGCTCCCCCTCTGTGGCAGTCTTGAAGCAGCCGCTGGACAATTACTTGTCAGGGATGCCCTAGGCTGGTCCTGCACTGAGGAAGGGGTTGGACTAGGTGGCCTCTTGGACCCTTCCGACTCTGTGTGGTCCTAGTATTCTAACTCTATTAGTAACCCTTCAGCATTTCAGGTAGATGCTCTGTCTAACAGCACACCTTTCAATATGCACAGCCAATCAGAAGCACTGCTGGACGAAGGCCCCCCGCAGCCCCCCCTTTCTAAAAGAACGGGGGGGGCCCTCCAGGAAAGCTGGTGGCAGGTGCTGAAGTGGGGACCCCTAGCCTACACCTAAACGGACTAACCCGATCCGACTCCATAAAAGGCAGCTTCGTTCCCTACTTGTCTGGTGATTTGTATCCTGCCTCTCCAAAAAATGCTTGAGGCAATTAACGAGGGACGGAACAATAAAAATACCGATTTTAAAATGCATAAATAATTAAAGCCCGTCCCATAAAAACTAAATCTATCATCAATGAGACTATCCTAACGCGTTACTTTAAAAAAACCCAGTCAATAAGAGCAGCAGTAAAAATGACAAAAGGCATAAAAGGAAGCCATAAAAACAACATATGTTCAAAACGCCTTCCGACTGAGTCGCTTCTGGTAGCTTTGGAGAAAAGCAAGCAAGCGTTTTGCGGGATGACAGGTGCAGAAGAGGATGTGGAATGGGGACAGACACGGAACACACAAGGTGACCGCTGAAGAATCAGAGCGGAAGTAAAAAGGCAGGCAGCTATTTGACACTGGACACCCTGAAGCAAGGCGATGGAGCAGACCCTGTTTTATCTATCGCAACATGAGAACACAAGAGAAGCCAGTGTTGGATGAGGCCAGTGGCCCATCCAGTCCAACACTCTTGTGTCACACAGTGGCCAAAAATACCAGGTGCCATCAGGAGGTCCAGCAGTGGGGCCAGGACACTGGAAGCCCTCCCACTGTTGCCCCCATCCCACCCCCAAGCACCAAGAATACAGAGCATCACCTGCCCCAGACTGAGAGTTCCTATCTATACCTTGTGGCCAATAGCCACTGATGGACCTCTGCTCCATATAAGAACATAAGAGAAGCCAATGTTGGATCAGGCCAGTGGCCCCTCCAGTCCAACACTCTTGTGTCACACAGTGGCTGAAAATACCAGGGGCCATCAGGAGGTCCAGCACTGGGGCCAGGACACTGGAAGCCCTCCCACTGTTGCCCCCATCCCACCCCCAAGCACCAAGAATACAGAGCATCACCTGCCCCAGACTGAGAGTTCCTATCTATACCTTGTGGCTAAGAGCCACTGATGGACCTCTGCTCCATATGTTTATCCAATTCCCTCTTGAAGCTTGAAGACTAACCAAACTTTCTTACGAGCCTTTCGAGTGTCAGGAGATTCCTGTTTGGACTAGGGGTGTGTGTTCAGCTAAATCTGAGCCGGAAAAAATCCTTATCAGTATTTTCCGGATAGTCTTTCAGCCAGATATAAATTTGGCTTTTTTCAACTATCTAAAATGGCTGGTCCTTTCGGGACCACCAGATAGTTAAGGTTAAAGGGTGTTTAAAGGGATCAGCATCCCTTTAAATGCCTTCCGGGTGAACTCGCCTCTTGGAGAAGGTGTTTAAAGGGACTGTGAGCCCTTTAAATGCCTTTGGAGTTCACTCATGGAGTCAAGGCTTGGAGAAGGCATTTAAAGGGACCGTGATCCCTTTAAAGCCTTTCCTCCCCTCTACTGAAACAATGGAGGAAGGGGGCACATTCTTTTGGGGCCCATAGGATTGGATCCCCTGGCCCAATCTTTTTAAAGCTTGCAGCTATGCTGCAAATCTGGTGCCTCTACCTCAAAGAACAGCCCCCCCCCCAGAGCCCCAGATACTTCCGGATCAATTCTCCATTATACCCTATGGGTTCCGTTGACCATAATGGTCCCCATAGGGTATAACGGAGCCCAAAAAATTCGGGACACCCGAATATTTACCGAATCGGGAATATCGAGAAATACCAGTATTTTTTGGGTTCAATGTACCCGAACCCGAAATATATCGGGCTTTTTTGCACCCCTAGTTTGGAGTTTCTCTTTCTTCAGCTCATAATGGAAGATTTTTTTAAAAAAGAAATTCCCCCACCCAAACTGTTCAGACCTCATTTCCCACCTACAGATTTTTTTCTTAAAGGCAATTTAGCGTTCACTTCAATAAAATCAGCCCTAAGCAGACAGCGATGATTACTACGGGCTGGATTTTTAATTACACGCGCCGGCTGAAGGGCCATTAACGAATATCTCCCGGGTCTCTCATCCTCTGTCGGCACACTGCTTAATTGCTCTCAAGGATTGTATTTTTAGACCCATGATACAGAAAACCATCTGCCCTTCTCTGAAACGCTGCCTCTGGCAAACCGAAAATATCAGAAGGGGAGACTAGACCACATCATAAAATTTATCTGAATGTTTTAAAAACTAAACCATTCCTCAGGCAGGGCTGCAAGCTATGGGGTGCCAGCCTATACGTGCTTACTTTGAAGTAAGACCCACTGCATTCAACAAGGATTACTCCCGGGTAACTATAAGAACATCAGAAGAGCCCTGCTGGATTAGACCAGTTAGGGTCCATCTAGTTGAGCATCCTGTCACAAAGTGGCCAACCAGTTCCTCTGGATGGCCAACAACAGGGCATAGAAGCTCAGGCCTTCCCCTGATAAGAACATCAGAAGAGCCCTGCTGGATTAGACCAGTTAGGGTCCATCTAGTTGAGCATCCTGTCACAAAGTGGCCAACCAGTTCCTCTGGATGGCCAACAACAGGCCAGAGAGGCCGAGGCCTTCCCCTGAGAAGAACCTCAGAAGAGCCCTGCTGGATCAGACCAGTGAGGGGCCATCTAGTCCAGCATCCCGTCTCACACAGTGGCCAACCAGTTCCTTTGGATGGCCAACAACAGGGCAGAGAGGCTGAGACCTTAAGAAGAGCCTAAGAAGAGCCCTGCTGGATCGGACCAGTAGTCCACCTAATCCAGCTTTCTGTCTCACACAGAGGCCAACCAGTTCCTCTGGAAGGCCAACAACAGGGCAGAGAGGCCAAGGCCTTCCCCTGATGTTGTCTCCTGGCTCTGGGATTCAGAGGTTGACTGCCCTTTGGTCACCTGGCTAGCAGCCACTGATAGATCTCTCCTCCATGAATCTGTCTAATCCTGCTTTAAAACCACCTACGCTTGTGGCCGTGATTACATCTGATGGCAGCAAATCCCACCTTTTAATCACTCTCTGCGTACGGAAGTATTTCCTTTTGTCTGTCCTTAACCCACTGCTCATCAGCTTCACTGGATGCCCAACTATGCATGGGACTGCGGCTTTCATTTAAAAACTAAACATTTGTGTGCCATGGGACTGCGGCTTTCATTTAAAAACTAAACATTTGTGTGCCAGTCCAGTGAGCACATTGGTTAATCTAGGGGCCAGCTTTAGAGCATGCCAGAGAAGAAAAGACGGCAGAGGTGTCGCTGTGAGAGATGGAAGCAGACGCAGCCACATACCTTGGGATTCCCTCCGCCTTCCTTGGCCGCGTAGAGCATCTGGAGTGCGGATTCTGCCAGTGTCTTGGTCTGGTCCAGCAAGGTCATCTGTTGCTGGTGATTCATCAGTTTGGAGACCACCCCGACCGCAGCCAGAACCAGTGGTTCAAAATAGCTTGCTAGCTGCATTACCTATGAGAGAATCACCAGAGGAAAAGGGAAAAGGCCTTAGACATAAAGGTTGGCCTTCAACCCTATGGGTGGTGAAAAACAGTCGGTAGTTTTAGAAAAGAGCAAGAGTCATAGAATCATAGAGTTGGAAGGGGCCATACAGACCACCTAGTCCAGCCTCCTGCCCAGTGCAGGACCAGCCTAAAGCATCTCTGACAAATATTCGTCCAGCCTCTTCTTGGAAGCTGTCAGTGAAGGGGAGCTCACCACCTCCCTAGGCAGCTGATTCCACCTTTGAACCACTCTGACCGTGAAAACGTTTCTCCTAATATCCAGCCGATACCTTTCGGCGTGTAATTTAAACCCATTGCTTTGGGTTCTATCCTCCGCTGCCAACTGGAACAGCTCCTTGCCCTCCTCCAAAGGACAGCCTTTCAGATATTTAAAGAGAGCAATCTTGTCCCCCCTCAGTCTCCTCTTCTCCAGACTAAACATTCCCAAGTCCCTCAGCCTTTCCTCGCAGGGCTCAGTCTCCAGACCCCTGAACATCCTCGTCGCTCTCTTCTGCACCCTCTCGATTTTGCCCACAACCTTATTGAAGTGAGGCCTCCAGAACTGCACACAGGACTCCAGGTGCAGCCTGACCAAGGCAGTCTACAGAGGGGCTCTGACCTCCTGCGAATTCAATGCTATGGCCCTTTTGATACAACCCAAGACTGAATTTGCCTGTTTTGCCACCGCATCACACTGACTGCTTAGATTTCGTTTACAGTCCACTCCTACCCCAAGATCTCTTTTGCATACACAACTCCCCAGAAACGTATCCCACATCTGGAGCACCTTAAAGACTAGCAAAATCTGTGGCGGGGAGGAGCTTTCGTGAGTCACTGCTCACTTCTTCAGATACAGCTAGAATGCTCCCTCTAAGCTGTGGAGTCTTCTGAGCAGGAATACTACTTTGTGAGCTACTGGCATTAAAGTTGTGAGTGAGCAATTTGGCTACTGCATAAGTTAGTTTGCTCTGGAGCCCTCCTTCCTGAGCAGAGACAAAAAATGTGTGAGCTGGAGGCTAAAAAACTGTGAGCTGGCTCACACTCACTCAGCTTAGAGGGAACACTGTCTTGGAGATATCTGCATCTCACACCTGCTATTAAGCATTCACCTGCTTTTGTCATTCAGCATCTGAAATCACTCCACTCTGCAAGATATATGGACAGGTGGACTCCCGTTCTAGCGGCATCTGAAGAAGTGAGCAGTGACTCAGGAAAGCTCCTCCCCTGCCACAAATTTCGTTCGTCTTTAAGGTGTTCCTGGACTCTGGCTCTTTTCAGCTGCTACAGACAGACTAATGTGGCGACCCATCTTGATCTATCTCCATAGCTGGTGGTTGGGCACTTGAGATTTGGGGGGGGGGATGGGGGACAGGAGAACAAATCTGAAGACCAGCACACACCGGAGAGGAAACAGATAGCTTCTCAGAGGAGTGGAATTTGGGGGCCTCCATTAAGTCTTCATATCCACTCTTTTATGTTTTTGCTCGCACCGGCATTTAAGGATCTCACGATCCAGTTTGTTTCCCAGAACGATTCTGCAGCTTCAGGATCTCTCGTGACCTGAATGAGCCCTTCCAGACAGCGGGAGGAGGGACCTAACTTTGATTTGCACATCTTCATTCCTTGGAAACCCTCCCTCGCAGCATTTGGGCTGCTCCTCATTGTTCACGCTGGATCGTGTCCTCTGCCTCAGCTCTGTCCGTCTCCTCTTCTACTGCCCGAAATCTGCTCCAGTGCGCGAGCATTTTTATTCTCAGTACGTTTCCTTTTTAAAAAATCCTCATATATAACCAGGTGTCTCCTTCCCGCGACAAACCCTGGATTCCTTTGACCGTCATGCATCAGAGTGTCATACGGCAAATTCCACTTCTGGCACAACACACATTTCAACATCTCCTACCTTGTGCCCAAGCTGAGCGGCTTCTCCTCGGGCCGCTGTGGCGATGGGGTCTATGAGATGCCCAATTTCTTGGACGACAGACGTCAGTTGCTCCTGCAGGGCCTGGTAAGCAACAACATGAAGGTGGCACCAGTCATTAAATCCACACCTGGCTAGAGATGCAAAATTTCCGGAAATTTTGAAGCTCGGAAAAAAACCCAGTTTTTTCTTGGGGGAAATTGAATTTTTTGGAAAACGTGAAAAAAATGCTACATTAGCACTTCTTTTACAGATCGAAAGTCATTCTGTTACTTTAGGAACATAAAATATGACTATGTGGACATTTTTTCTTGGCATGAAATTATCACAAATAGCATATTAAAAACACAGTGTATCCAAACAATTATTACGAACAGAATACCCACCCACATGCAAAAACAAAACTGAAACCTTTTTCTTTTCTTGTGACAATAGCACCTCCGAAGGAAGAAATGCATCTTGTTCTTGCATTGGAGAGTTCAGTTTGTAACCTAGGACTTGCTTGTCCTCAGTGCACAGAAATTAGATCAATCTGATACCATACATTTTTTTTAAAGACATGATTTGGAAAATAGTTGAACACCTTGTCTTAAAATATTTTATTCATTATGTTCCATAATCAATTTTTTTTCTTTTTTTCCCCTTCAATTTTTCCAATTTTTTGCAAAAAAACAAAAAAGGCTTCAGGAAAAAACCATTTCCCCAAAAAGATTTTTCCGCTTTTTTCCCGGGCCTTCACACATCTATACCCCTGGCACAGAAGCAACTGCATCACACTAAGCAGGAGATCCCTAGCATTTTTGACCTTGTGGACACCTTTGGAATTCTGACACAGAGCGGTGGGTGTAACCGTAAAATGGCTGCCACAGGAAATATAGCCAAGCACAAAATGGCTGCTGCAGGAGGCAGTGCCAACCACAAACTGTCACAGAGTGAGGTTACGGATAACTCTTCAACATTTCAGGCAGAAGACATTAAGGAGGTCAAGAAGAAGATCTTAGAAGCTGCTGACAAACCCTCTATCTTACACATTGACTAAAATAATAATCATTGTCTGGCAGTGTGTGTAGTATAGCCAGGAGATCCTAAGAGTGTCTGGCAAATACAAGTTCTAGCTCTTTTTAGCATTATGCGTCACTAGATGGAAAGTTAGACTTGTTTTTAAGGCAAGAGCCATTTCAGGGGTGGTTTGCCATTGCCTGCCTCTGCGTCATGACCCTGGTATTCCTTGGAGTCGCTCATCTAAATACTAGCCAGGGCCGACCCTGCTTAGCTTCCGAGACCTGATGAGATCAATCTAGCCTGGGCTATCCAGGTCAGGGAAACTCACTTAACAATGATATCCAAGGGAGAGTTATTACCCTGTCTATACCTGAGGTTTTCACAAGATGGCACTGTAAGTCACTTTAACTTGAGCTTTGGGCTTTGTCAACTTCAAACTTGCATTCAAAACATAGGAATAATAATCCAGGCCTACCTTCCAGGGCTGTTGTGAGAAAATGCACTGTATCAACACAGAGCATGATCTTAATGACTGCCCACAATGGTTTTGGTCTCTAAATTCTTGCTCATTTCATCTGCCACCGTTTGACCATTTTATGACTGTTTTTATGTTTTGGGTGGATGGTTGCTGTTTTTATTGTTTTAACTGGAATTGTCATAAGTGCCTCAGATACAGGACACAGAAAGGTAGGGCTAAATATTTAAAATAAAGAGATAAACAGCAGGCATGAATTGTGGGAAATGCAATCAGTGCAGACTTAGAAAACAAACCCCTCCAACATAGCCTTAGGTCAAACCTCGTCCTATGTTTGTGAGGCGCTAGAGCGTACGTTGATTTATAACTGAAATAAGGTTCTGGCTTCCTGCCTTAAAAACAGAAGAGGACATTAATCTTGGCTGCTTCAGCTGCCGGTGATGAACGGCTCCAGCAAATACAGTAATCGCCTCCTCCTTCCCTACTGATTTCACGTGCCTCCTCCCGCCCCTTTAGCCTTCCTTTCTTTTCCTCCCTATCATAACTCCTCCTGTAACCAAGAGAGAATATCCGTGGGCACCTCATCAAGGGGGAAAAAAGGTAAACCTAAAACCTGAATCCTGAAAAGGGGGGCATTTGGATCTTGCTGTTGGCAAAACCTCCCCATTCGGCATGCCGAATGCGCTCACCCAATTAGCAAGGGCAGCAATGCATCTTGGGAATATCGCCTTGTGCTGTCGCAGCAAGTGTCTGCACAACATTTAATGTCACTTGCTCCGTGCATCTCCCCCCCTCCCCTCCCCCAAACACACACATCTGGCCAGGAGGGAGGCTTCGTTTCCCTCCCGCTGGTAACGCCGCTTTTCTGTACCTCGACAGAAATGTCGTCTCTGGTGGCCAGGTTCTGACTGACCGAGGCCAGGGAGGCCTGTTCAATATCCCGGATACATCTGTTGATCCCATCGATGGAGTAGTCACACTCTCTCTGGCCGGGGGCCTTGTCTCTGCAGGGGAAAGACAGTGCTGGTTACTTTGGAGGAAAGGAGAAGAATGCGAAGGGCGGGGGGAAAAGCATGACTTAATCTTTCCAGCAAAACCCCAAAGGACAACTACAGAGTTGAAGACAGAGCATCTGAAATCACTCCACTTTCGAATGAAACAGGACTGAAGAACTCCCATTCTAGCCATATCTGAAGAAGTGTGCCGTGACCAGTGTTCCCTCTAAGCGGAGTTTAGTGTGAGCCAGCTCACAGTTGTTTAGCCTCCGGCTCACAGATTTTTGTCTTAGCTCAGGAAGGAAGGCTCCAGAGCCAACTAATTTACGCAGTAGCCAAATCACTCGCTCACAAATTTAATGCCAGTAGCTCACAAAGTTGAATTTTTGCTTACAAGACTCCACAGCTTAGAGGGAGCATTGGCCGTGACTTACGGAAGCTCCTCCCCTGCCACATATTTTGTTAGTCTTTAAGGTGCTCCTGGACCCTTGCTCTTTTCTACTCCTCCAGTGTTGGGAGTTTTCAAACCCTTTGGTCAAGATCCCTCTTCCTCGCAGATTCCGGCCCTATCTAAACTCTAGAAAATTCTCCACCGGGGGCCCGACTCAGATGCATGACCGACCCCAGCATTTGCAAGATCGGTAGAACAGAAAGTGAAACGGCAGTGAGTTACCTGGATATCTTTGTCCAAACAGCACTACGTGGGCAAGGGAGAAAACGAGTCCAGGGAAACTGGAAAAGGGGAATGAGCAAAACTGTCTCCCCGCTGGCACCGATCCTGGTTTGGATACCCCCTCCCATCATGGCTGCTCTTGAGAAAGAATAAAATCGTTGGGCAGTCCAGCTGTGGATCTCCGTCGTAAGCACGCCTCTTGGCTTTCACTTTTTTTGGGCTGTCGTGGGCAACACTCCCCTAACTCTGGCAGTAGTACACCAATCCTTTGAAGAAGGACCGAGGCCAGAGGCATGGGAATACAGTAAAGTAGGGCTCCCCAACCTTTATGAGCCTGTGGGCACCTTTGGTATCTGTTAAGTCCGTACTTAACAAAGTAGTCAGAGAGTGATTTCAGCAAAACTCAGGTTTATTCAGCTCGACAATCAACTTCTCCAACACGGTACAACTCCTCATAGCCCGAACAGCTTGTCCATTTCAGCTGCTCGGTATTTAAACATTCCGGGCTAATGTAGCCACACCTACTATACAAGTTCCAACCTATCAGGTTGTTCGCATAATAGCCCAATCACAAACGTTCCCACCACAGACAGTTCAAATGTGATTGGACACAATACTTTCGGCGCGAATCCTAGCCGACGTCTGAAGCTTAGCATAGCTTCTCTATGGGATGATTCACACTTCATCCCCATGCATTCAGGGCAGCATCTGAATACATTACAGTATCCTGACACAGGGTGGTGGGTGCGACCACAAAATGGCTGCCCCGGGAGGCGGAGCCAGCCTCAAAATGGCTGCTGCAGGAGGCGGAGCCAACCACACGGAGAAAGCCCAAGCGCAGGGGAGAAGAGGGGTAATTTTAAAAGTACAGTGGGATAGAGGAGCAAGAGAATAAAACCAACACTGGTGGCAACTGCTGCTGAAACAAGGTTATTTTAATCTGCACAGTCAGTCGGATCTCCAACGGCCACTCAGAAGCCCTGCTGGTCAAGAGCCCCACCCTTTTTCAAAAAACACTCGGTTGGTGTCAGAAGAAGTGTCAGCAGGCATCCTGGTGCCCATGAGCACCATGTTGGAGAACCCTGCAGTAAAAGTTACCAGGGAGGAGGAGGAGGTTTTATACCCCGCCCT
Organism: Gekko japonicus; assembly: GCF_001447785.1. Taxonomy (NCBI): domain Eukaryota; kingdom Metazoa; phylum Chordata; class Lepidosauria; order Squamata; family Gekkonidae; genus Gekko; species Gekko japonicus. The sequence goes on along the minus strand of NW_015160846.1, from coordinate 349,063 downwards.
CCACTCAGAGTCTCTGTACAATCTCCATCCCTTCCTCTCCCCAACAGACACCCTGGGAGGTAAGTGGGGCTGAGAGAGCTCTGAGAGAAACTGCTCTTGAGAGAACAGCTCTGAGAGAACTTGTGACTGACCCAAGGTCACCCAGGAGCTGCATGTGGAGGATTGGGGAATCAGAAGAAGAAGAGGAGGAGGAGGCGGCGGAGGACGAAAGATTGGATTTATACCCACCTTTCACTCAGAGTGGTTTACAATCTCTTTTCCCTTCCCCTCCCCACAACAGACACCCTGTGAGGTAGGTGGGCCTGAGAGAGCTCTTTCGAGGACTGCTCTTGAGAGAACAGCTCTGAAAGAACTTCGACTGACCCAAGGTCACCCAGCTGGTTGCATGTGGAGGAATGGGGAATCAAACCTAATTCTCCAGATTAGAGTCCACCACTCTTAACCACTACACCAAACTGGTGAGATGTTAGAACACACATGTTACAAGCTAAAAGGAGAAAGAAAACGTACCGAATGGAAGTGATGAGGCTCTTAATAGACTCAGATACGGTGTGGGAGTGGCCGGCGAGAACGGACCAGGTGGGCGGGTCCTTGGGATTGAGGGCCAACGAGCGAGCGGTTTTGATCAGCGACGAGGAGCTCTCCAGCATGGTCTTGGCGGAGGTAAGGATGGGCTCCTGAGCACGAGAACCCTGCAGGCCAGGGAGGAGAGGGGACAGGAATCTTCTACTCAGGAAAAAATCAAACACACACGTCAAGCAGTCAAATTCTGAAAGAGCCGCTCAGATTCAATGCGGGAGAGGACGCCTACAGTTCGGGCAAGCGGGGTTCCGCTTGTGTGGCAAAGCAGGTTGAAGACAATGGCGTGTCTCAGCATCACGGACTTAGACTGGCTTAACAGTCAATTCCTTCTAACCAGGGGTCATTTCCTGCAGGAGCACACAGGAGCGGAGCTCCGGCAAGAAAACGTACCGAATGGAAGTGATGAGGCTCTTAATAGACTCGGATACGGTGTGGGAGTGGCCGGCGAGAACAGACCAGGTGGGCGGGTCCTTGGGATTGATGGCCAACGAGCGAGCGGTTTTGATCAGCGACGAGGAGCTCTCCAGCATGGTCTTGGCAGAGGTGAGGATGGGCTCCTGAGCACGAGAACCCTGCAGGCCGAGGAGGAGAGGGGACAGGAATCTTCTTCTCAGATTCAATGCGGGAGAGGATGCCTACAGTTCGGGCAAGCGGGCTCCTCTTGTGTGGCAAAGCAGGTTGAAGACAATGACGTGTCTCAGCATCACAGACTGGCTTAACAGTCAATTCCTTCTAACCAGGGGTCATTTCCTGCAGGAGCGCACAGGAGTGGAGCTCCGGCAGTAAAGAGCCCAGGGGGCAGGCACATGTAACAAGCCCTGCCCCCTGCTCCCAGCAGCCCTAAGCCACAAGGAGCAAGAAGCAGCCAGGTAAGTTGCAGAGCCGCCCCGGCCCCCCGATCCAAAACAGTCCAGTGGCACCTTTAAGACCAAGTTTTATTCAGGTACAAGCTCTCCCTCCTCTGCGAGGACAGCGCTGCACGTCCCCCCCAATAGCTAGCAATCCAAAACAGTCCTGAGTGGTGGGTGTTGCCTTCTGACACACTTCCGGTGATGTCAGGGGGTGTGGCATATGCAAATAAGTTATGCGAATGAGTTATCCTAATGAGCTCCTGCACCTCTTTTTCTATGAAAAACAAACTTCTGCAAGAACAGCCAGGGACTTCTAAGAGATTGCTCAACGCCCTCACGGAAGTATGGTCCCAAGTGTCGTGGGCCAGCTTGACCAGCCTGAGTCCAGTGTGGCTTAAGACTCCTCAGGAGTCGAGGAGCCACATGCAGCCAGCTCTGAACCAGCTGAAGAGACACAGGAGCCTCCAGATTCATGACTCGCAGCTGACCTTCACCCACCCACCCACAGCTCTGAAGTAGCCCACGAAGCACAGCTGCAGGGAAGTAGCCCACCAGCCCCCACCCCATTAATTGAACAGAGAAGGGAAAAGCTCCGGCAAGACTTAAGGACACACAGACAAGAGTGCTCGCCTCTTGGCTCGGCGGCAGCTGCTCAATGACAGCAGTTCTGAGTAAATGCAGGAGCACCTCTGAGCAGATGGCTGTAAACCAGGCTTGTTAAGGAATGCCTATATAGATCAGACCCGGAGAACTGCAGTTTGTGGAAGCAACTTGTCACAGCCCTGTCTGCCTCCTGTGACCCCTGGACTGACCTTCGACTCTACTTTTTGGACCTGCCTGAATCTTGCTGATCAACGACCTCGGACTGCCTTGATGCTGCTTTCCTGAACAACCCGTGAACTCTGACTGCTGCTAAGCCAGTATTTGACCCCTGGGCTGGACTCTTGACTGTGATCAAGCTCTGCTGCCTTGCTCCGTGGCCTAGCTCTGTTGCCTGACTCTGCCTGGATTCCAGGACACCAAAATTCTTTGGGTGAAGGCACAACTGTCCGGATTGCAGCATCCGCACATGAACCTGCCTTAGACTCAGCTGTCTCTGAGGAAGGGAACTTCGACTCTCAAAAATTTATGCCCCCCCCCAAATCTCATTGGTCTCTAAGGGGCTATTGGACTTGACTCTAGCTCTGCCGAAGAAGAAGAAGAGATTTATACCCCACCCTTCACTCAGAGTCTCAGAGCAGCTTACAAACTCCTTTCCCTTCCCCTCCCCACAACATACACCCCGTGAGGTAGTTGGGGCTGAGAGAGCTCTTTCGAGCACTGCTCCTGAGAGAACAGCTCTGACAGAACTACGGCTTGCCCAAGGTCATTCAGCAGCTGTGAGTGGAGGCATGGGCAATGCTCCCTCTAAGCTGTGGAGTCTGGTGAGCAAAAATTCTGCTTTGTGAGCTGCTGGCATTAGAGTTGTGAGCGAGCGATTTGGCTGCTGCATAAATTAGTTTGCTCTGGAGCCCTCCTTCCTGAGCTAAGATAAAAATGTGTGAGCTGGAGGCTAAAAAACTGTGAGCTAGCTCACGCTAACTCGCCTTAGAGGGGACACTGGTGGGGAGTCAAACCTGGTTCTCCCAGATTAGAGTCCGCGCACTTAACCACTACACCAAACTTAGGCTGAATCAGACCACTGGGCTAATCTATGAAGGTCAGGATTACCCAGGGCCTGAGGCCCAATATGACAAGGATTAACCCTGGGATCTTCTGCATGCAAAGCAGGTGCCTGCCCACACAGCCACATCTCCTCCCTAAGTGCTGATGGCCTGGCAAACCTGCTGCTTAGATCCAGAAGAAGCCTGTTTCCTTCCTAGTAGAACGGAATGGGCCTTTGTACTCCCACCGAGAAAGGCCCCCCCATCCCCCCAAGCGGTTCTCCTACCTCCGCACTAATCTGGGCCGGAATGCTGACAAATTCGGGGTTGGAGGCAAAGGCCGTCAGGTTTTCCACGGCTTCAATCAGCGGGGCGGTCGCAGTGCGACACTTTGTCCGGTTGTCCTCAGAGAAGTCGCCGTCCAGGGCCTAAAGAGGAGACGCAAATGTTTATTACGAGCTCCTTGAAAGATCCAGAACCACAAGTCCCGCGTAGATTTGCAAACCGATTTCCTTCACCTCCTATAAAAATGTTTTTAATATTTTTTAGAAGCCACAAACGTGACCTCCGTTTACCTATTTATTTGATTGAGGCCGTCCCCTTTGGCCACTGAACACCCTCTACCACTGAGGAAGGCACTCCTACCTTGATGGTCTTCACCAGGTTGGCTGTACTGTTCGCCACCTCCTTGGCCGACTGCACAAAGTGCCTCTTCGCAACAGGGTTGGCCGTCTTCGAGGAGGCGATTCGGCAAGCGTTGCACAGCGCGGAAGTGTGCTTTGCCACGATGGTTGCGGCGGATAAAACCTGGAAAAGCAGACGGAGCAAGCACGCACACGAGTGAGAAGGTCGAAGTAGACGGTGGGATGTTTCCCACCCTGAGCTACCTCCAGAATGCTAATTTGGGGACCAGCACAGGGGGATGAGAAGGGACAAAAAGAGGGGCGACACAGATTACTTATCAGAATGGATTCAAAACATTTCTTTCATGAATCTCTCCTCCATGAATTTGTCTAACCCCCCTTTTAATTTATGGGCTGCATCCCAGAATCCCTTGCAATGTTGCAGAGGGATGCTAGGGCATTGTGGCTAAGTGGATGTCCCTTGGGCCAGGGACCACCAACATAGCGCAAGGCTCTCCGGGACACATACGGGGAGAGGCGGTCCCTCAGGCAGGGGTCATTTCGTAGAAAAAGAGGTGCAGGAGCTCATTAACACAACTTATTTGCATATGCCACACCCCCTGACATCACCAGAAGTGTGTCAGAAGGCAACACCCACCACTCTGGCTCCACTGGACTGTTTTGGATTGCTAGCTATGGGGGGGGGGAACATGCAGATCTGACCATGCAGAGGAGGGACAGCTTGTACCTGAATAAAACTTGGTCTTAAAGGTGCCATTGGACTACTTTGGGCTGGGGGCCCCGGAGGGGGGCTCTGCAATTTACCTGGCTGCTTCTTGCTCTGACTGAGGGCTGCTGAGAGCAGGGGCAGGGCTTGCTGCATGTGCCCACCCCCTGGGCTCTTTACTGCTGGAGCTCCGCTCCTGCAGGAAATGACCCCTGCCCTCAGGTACGTTGGTCCCAGGCCACACAAGGCTTTAAACCCTGAGAGTCTGCGGTCAAAGGTTTCTGCCATGTTGTCCTTTGCAAAATCACTCTGGCTGTGATTCTCAAACGGCGCAGCGGACCCGTGAGGGGTGGCGGAACATCTCCAAGAGTCCCTTACCTGGGATGGGCTGCTTGACGGATCTACCAAGTTCTGACATGCCATTTGGATCGCCTGGTTGGCCCTGGCGAACTGGATCGGATCCACGAGCCCCTGCTGGCCCGCCTGGCTGTTTGGATCAGAGATGCCCACCAGGTAAGCAGCCTAGATGCAGATCAAAGGGACAGGAACTCCTCAGAGAGGGTTTCCCACACTCTCGAGCCTTTCCAAATCCACGTACTTGGGGGTCCTCCAGTGTAGAGGAGCAGTGTTTCCTCTAAGCTGTGGAGTCTTGTGAGCAGAAATTCTCCTTCGTGAGCTAGTTGACATTAGTTGTGAGCGAGCGATTTGGCGACTGCACAAATTAGTTTGGTCTGGAGCCCTCCTTCCTGAGCGAAGGCAAAAATCTGTGAGCTGAAGCATAAAAACCTTTGAGCTGGCTCACACTAACTCAGCTTAGAGGGGACACTGGAGAGGAGCCATTCCCAGCCTCGACAGGCGTGGGAAATTCAGAAAGTGGCATCGTTTGTGAGATGGGCCCAGCCCCATTGGCCAAGCAATCCATGGTGATGAGGGATGAGATTTTCACAGCTTATGGGCTAAGGAGCAAAAGCTGCCGCTTTAATTTAAGGTGCCGGCAATCCAACGCAACCGTGACCATTTACGGAGGCCTAACAAACAGCCCAGCAGACAGGCCACTGAGAGAAGCCCACCCAAGACTCCAAATGCCGCCATCCTCGTGGTTTGTATAAGCTAACAAATATATACACGTGAACACAAATTCCGTGCTCTGTGGTCCACCAAAGGTGGTAGAAAATGCTGTCACGAAGCGGGTGACTTACGGAGGCCCCACAGGGTTTTCAAGGTGGCTCAGAGGTGGTTTGCCCGTGCCTGCCTCGGTGTCATGATGACCCAGTACTCCTTCGTGGGCTCCCTTCCAGGCACTAATTAATTAATTAATCATCACGTGGCATTGTGTGGTATTAGATTTAATACCTTCAAGGTGCTGCACAGGTGGTATGTAACTCCTACAGTTCTTCACAGAATTAATCCTAACATCCCGGGCTGTGCTGGAAGAACTGTGGTCAATTGGGAGATTACGCTCATTGCTGGTGGCCTTGCCCCATTATACAAAGTTTCTGGACACAAATATTAATGCAAATTGTAGTAATGACTGGTGTTAGTCTACCTGTTACTCTGGAGGCTGTAGTTTTGGAAATGGGCCTACTTACAATGGACAGTGTATGTATTAAAACACAACTTGCTGTATTCATTGCTGTTGCTAGAATATCGATAGCCCAATATTGGAAAAAGAAAGAGGCCCCTATCCTAAGTTGTTGGCAACATAAGCTGTGGGAATACTTTGTACACAGTCGAACTGCAAAAAAAGTGTAGCAAATAAAAATGTAGAGAGTAAACAGAAATTATTCCATGCGGTTTGGTCTCCGATGATGGAGTACTTGATGAGTAATGAAATAGTTCCAAAAAACATATATTATAACAAGATTCTGTATTTTTGAAAATTTTTTAGATTAATGTACTTTGTTGTTAGGGTAAATGATAGACTTACTATCCTGCGTCATTGTATATTTTGTAATCTGGCAATATGTTTGGTATTGTGTAGAGAAGTATTGTATTAGTACTCTGTTGGGCTGTTAATATAAATAAAAATAATAAATAAATAATTAAAAAAAAATCATATCCCATTGTGTGGAGAATACCGGGAGATCCTCAGATTGGCAGCTAGAAAGTTCTAGCTCTTTTAGCGTTATGTACCACTAGGTGGCGAGCTAGACTTGTTTTTCAAGGCAAGAGACGTTTCAGAGGTGGTTTTGCCTCTGCGCCGTGACCCTGGTATTCCTTAGACCCTTCCCTAGACTAGCCAAGGCCAACCTTGCTTAGCTTCTGAGATCTGATGGGATCGGGCTAGCCTGGGCCATCCCGGTTGGGGCAGGAGACAAACGGAAGTGGTTTGCCTTTGCCCGCCTCTGCGTTGTGACCCTGGACTTCCTCGGTGGTCTCCCATCCCAACGCTAACCAGGGCCAACACTGCTCAGCTTCTGAGACCGGGCTAGCCTGGGCCACCCAGGACAGGGAACCCATTCAGTCAATTAATGGACCAGCGACTGGAAACTTGCCTGAGCGGCCGCTTCGGTCAGACCGCAGAGGGCCTTGGAAGCCACCCCGACGCACTCGCCGAAGACGGGCAGGTCTCCCGTCTTGGCATTCTGTGAAATCCCTGCCATCGCCTCTCCAAGCACCTTTAGGAAACAGCAATGTGGAAAAATACCTTTCAGCACACTGGGACGTAATGTGGCTCTGGATCTCTGCTGCCCCGGGATGTTGGGGAGGGGCTGTGGTTCAGTGGCAGAGCCTCTGCCTGGCATACAGAAGGTCTCCGGTTCAATCCCCGACTTTTCCAGTTAGAAGGACCAGGCAGTAGGTGATGGGAAAGACCTCCGCCTGAGACCCTGGAGAGCAGCTGCCAGTCTGAGTAGACAATACTGATCTCAATGGACCAAGGGTCTGATTCAGTATATAAGGCAGCTTCATGTCTTCATGTACTATAGGGGAGGGGCCATGGCTCAGTGGCAGAGCCTCTGCTTGGCGTGCAGAAGGTCCCAGGTTCAATCCCCGACAGCTCCAGTTGAACGATCAGGCAGGAGGTGAGGGGAAAGACCTTCCTCCTGAGACCCTGGAGAGCCACTGCCAGTCTGAGTAGACAAGACTGACTTTGATGCACCAAGGGTCTGATTCAGTATCACAGCCCCCCACCCCCCATATTCAGAGTTCTCCCCCCTTCCCATAGGGAGCACTGATTGGAACTACACTGCCCTCTTCTCCGCACGGCTGGCCCCAACAGGACACAAGAACGGAGAAAGCAAACGGGTTACCTTTGAGTTCTCCATCACGCCCTCGATGCAGTCGAAGTAAGAGAGGTCGCTCACCGGCTCGTTGGGGTTTTCCAGCATCCCTTTGACTGTCTGAAAGCAACCAGGGCAGAGTCAGAGAGGGAAGCCATTCCTGAGGTGTAGCCTAAGGCTGCTTTTGGTCTTTAACGTCAGGTTCCAACTCATACCAGAAGCCAAGAATATTTGCTTTCCAGAGAAGGGGGGGAGGTCTCCACGTTTAATTGCTCTGGGATTCCAACCCGTTAACTCATTCAGTCTCTGCTGTGTTGTGGTGTAAACCTGAAATCTGGCTAATGTTCACTGACAAATTCAATGAATGCCTGGAAATCCAGAGATACCCCAAGAGGATGTTGACCCTCGGTTAAATGGGACAGCAAGATTTCACTGGAATGTTTTAGCACTACCGCTGATGTTATTCTGTGGGTTTCTCGTTTACTTTATGGGAACTGTTTTATTCTGCCGGCCCTCTATTTTGAGGTGTGTGTGTGTAGGTTATGTCTTATCTTTAGAAGTATAGAACTGGAAGGGGCCACAGGGGTCATCTAGTCCAACCCCCTGCACAACTCAGGAAATTCACAACTACCTCTCCTGTACCCAGGGCTATTTTTGGGCAGGAACGCACAGGAACGGAGTTCCGGCTGGCTCCCGAGTTGGCCACGCCCAACAGGAACTCATTAGCATAATAGGCCACGCCCAACAGCAGAAACTCATTAGGATTGGCTACATTAGGGGTGTGTGGCCTAACATGCAAAGAAGTTCCTGCTACAAAAAAAGCTCTGGGTTTTGACAACAAACAAGGTAAACAGAATAAGAAGCAAAAGGTGGGTGTGGCTGGATGACCACACTTCTGGTAACATGGGGGTGCGGCCTAATAGGCTAAT
>NW_015160846.1:332470-340129 GCF_001447785.1 Gekko japonicus | reverse complement strand
CACGAAGCTGCCTTGTACTGAATCAGACCCTGAGTCCATCTAGGTCAGTATTGTCTACTCAGGCTGGCAGCCGCTCTCCAGGGTCTGTTACGAAACAGCAGGCTTTAACCTGCGTTTCAGATTAGGGGTGAACGATTCCAGGTAAACAACAGCCAGGTCTTTGTTTTGGGTATACAGGACTGAACAGATTCCCTGCTTATGTCAACAAGAGGACAGTTTGAATCAGTCGGCACTCAAACACTGCTGATCGTTTCCCTAAGCATCAAAACATACAATCACAGAATCACAGAGTTGGAAGGGACCTCCAGAGACATCTAGTCCAACCCCCTGCACAATGCAGGAAATTCACAAATATCTCTCCCCCCCCCCCAAACCCCCAGTGACCACTGTTCTACATCCAGAAGATGACAAAAAACCTCCAGGATCTCCAACCAAACTGTCCAAAAAACCCCCAGGATCTCCAGCCAAGCATGTTCTCGCCGGCCATACCCGCAGACCTAGAAATGACCCCAATACCTCCAGTTCCCGGAGAGCGTTGTCGCACTCCTTCTGCCCAGGAGCTTGCTGGGTACACAGGGTGATCAGCTGGTTTATACTCTCAGTCACGGCCCTGAAAGGAAAGATGCAAAGATATTTTGTGAAGATGGACATATCTTTAGGCTTTGCTTTTCCTGCGTTCGGCCGACAACTGCATGTTCCTCTGGGGCAAGGAACCCTCCTCTGATGCAAGAAGTGCTGGAGGAACAGAGAGGCTTCGGTTCAGTGGAGCAGGGGGGTACAACCTCCCCCCCATTCTTAGCACTGCTTTAGATCTATCTACCTCATACGACTTAACTTATTAGTTTTAAACGGATTACTAAAATATAGAGAAAGCTAGACCCTGTTTACATGGCTGCAAAGACCTGTCACAGATGCAGAACATTGCGCAGCCAAAAGCGTGACAGGTCTGTTATTGTCTTCCAATAAAAGAGGTGATGTCTCCATCAATGTTCCCTCTAAGCTGTGGAGTCCTGTGAACAAAAATTCTACTTTGTGAGCTCCCGGCATTAAAGTTGTGAGCCAGCGATTTGGCTGCTGCATAAATCAGTCTGCTCTGGAGCCCCATCCTTCCTGAGCTGAGATAAAAATGTGTGAGCTGGAGGCTAAAGAACTGTGAGCTAGCTCACACTAACTCAGCTTAGAGGGAACACTGGTCTCCATATGATCTACATCTTGGAGCAAAGGAAGAATTAAAAAGATGTTTAGGCTCAGAAAAGTAATCCTGTTCAGAGGTCACCTGAGACAGGGTGTCTACATTACCTGGCCCTACAGTCGTAAACTCTATCAGAGGGTGGTACCTTAAGATGACTCCCTTGCAAAACTCTAGATGGAAGGGCATTAAGGCGCATCAACATAAAGGAATGCCTATAGCAGTAACCATAAGAACATAAGAGAAGCCAATGTTGGATCAGGCCAATGGCCCATCCAGTCCAACACTATGTATCACACAGTGGCCCAAACCCAGGTGCCATCAGGAGGTGTACCAGCAGGGCCAGGACTCCAGAAGCCCTCCCACTGTTGACCCCCAAGCACCAAGAAGACAGAGCATCACTGCCCCAGACACAGGAACACAAGAGAAGCCATGCTGGATCCAGTCCAACACTCTGTGTCACGCAGTGGCCAAAACCCAGGTGCCAACAGGAGGTCCACCAGCAGGGCCAAAACTCCAGAAGCCCTCCCTCTGTTGCCCCCCCCCCCCAAGAACCAAGAACACAGAGCATCACTGCCCCGGACATAAGAACATAAGAGAAGCCAATGTTGGATCAGGCCAATGGCCCATCCAGTCCAACACTCTGGGTCACACAGTGGCCCAAATCCAGGTGCCAACAGGAGGTCCACCAAAAGGGCCCGAAGTCCAGAAGCCATCCCACTCTTGCCCCCCCCCCAAGAACCAAGAAGACAGAGCATCACTGCCCCGGACATAAGAACATAAGAGACGCCATGTTGGATCAGGCCAATGGCCCCTCCAGTTCATGTCACACAAGGAAGTCCAAGGTAATGCAGAGGCAGGCAACGGCAAACCACCTCTGTTCATCTTCCCTGACCTGGAAGGCCCAGGCTAGCCCAGCCTCATCAGATCTCAGAAGCTATGCAGGGTCGGCCCTGGCTAGTATTTGGATGAGCAACCTCCAAGGAATACCAGGGTCACAACGCAGAGGCAAACAATGGCAAACCACCTCTCTTCGTCCCTTGCCTTTAGAACCCTACAGGATCACCACAATTTGGCTGCAACTCGAAGGCACTTTCCTCCACCATCACCCCAGCAGAAGCTCTGCAGAGAACACCCACGCTCCCTACAAGGAGCGACTGGCAGCGGCACACGAGCCTTTCTAACAGGGAAGCCGGTATTGATTTCCAAGGGACTTCCAAAGCACCTGGAAGTTCCTGAGACATCACGGGGTCCACGGAATGCCCTTTTACAGGAAAATCCGTTTGGAAACCTCCTCCCGGTCCTTCCAGGCCACCCTTACCTCGCAGCCGCGGCCAGGAGGTTCTTGGCATTGGGCGCTCCTGGATCTACCGACAGAGACTTGGCTGCCAAGAGCAGCTTGCTGGAAGCCATGGAGATATTCTTCAGGTTCCCGATGACTTGAATCTGGTCCTCTTTAGTCTGGAAGCCCGGAAAGGAGAGACGGGGCATGAATTGAGCACAGCAGACGGGAAGCTGGCAAATGCAACAGGCCGAGGGCTCTGAGGGGCACACCCCCGTGCTTAGGGTGGCTTTTCAGTGGAGGAGTGGGGAATCAAACCCGGTTCTCCCAGATTAGAGTCCACGCACTTAACCACGACACCAAACTGGAAAGGAGAGACGGAGCACGAATTGAGCACATAGGATGGGAAGCTGGCGAACGCAACAGGCTGAGGGCTCTGAGGGGCACACCCCCATGCTTAGGGTGGCTTTTCAGGAGAGACAGTTTCAGACTCCAGGCTTCTCTTCACACCAGCGGAAAGGAAGCCGTAGTCAAGCAGACTCGACAATAGAGGCCTTGATAGAGAAAGCGGGACCGGGGCGGGGGGGAGCTTTTAATCACTCGTCGGACAAGCCTTCCATTTGTCGAGCGGCTTGCCCATCTCTGCCTGGCACGGCCAGCCCACAATTGTGGAGTTAGCAGGAGGGCTGGCAACCCGCTCTGAACCAAAGGCTGCATCCCGGGCTCCTAGGGCAGCGGTTAATTGGCGTGTCTTTGCCACCAAGTGCTTCAATTAGCATATCGTGTTCATCAAGAGAATGAGCTACAGCGGGTGGGCAGGCAAGTTCCGCCAGCAAGGGGCGGATCGGTCTTTTCTGGACCAGCTGCCTCGACAGATGGCCATGAGTTCTCTGGTGAGGCCGGTGCCCATTTGCCTGGCTTCTGGGCACTAACAGAGGCTCCCTGGAGATTAGACAATGTTTTGAAATCTGTTTCAGGGTGTAGAATCATAGAGCTGGAAGGTATCTCCAGGGTCATCTAGTCCAACCCCCTGCACAATGCAGGGAATCCACAAATACCTCTTGCTCCATGCCCAGAAGATGGCAAAATACCCCTCCAGGATCCCCGGGCAAACTGGACTGGAGAAAAATTGCTGCCTGACCCCAAAGTTGGCCTGCCGTAGAAGAGCTCAGTTCCAGTCCAGCAGCCCCTCAAAGACCAACAACATTTCCCAGGGTATGAGCTTTCGAAGTCAAAGCTCCAGTTGTCAGATTTCTGAAATCTGGTACACCAAGTTCTGGGCTTGGAATCTTCACACATGCAAATGGGGGTGAGAGGCAGAGGGCAGATCTGGTGTCTGACATCACTGTGTTTTGTGAAAGACTTTCTTTAGGGCTTCTGGAGGTCCATTTCCCAGACGAAAGGACAGAGGAGTCCCAAAGCCAACATCAGAGTGGCTCAGAGCGGCTTACAATCTCGTTCCCCTCCCCACAACAGACACCTTTGTGAGGTCGGTGGGGCTGAGAGTGCTCTAAGAGAACTACTCTTGAGAGAACAGCTCTGAAAAAACTTGTGACTGCCCCAAGGTCACCCAGCAGCTGCATGTGGAGGCGTGGGGGAATCAAACTCGGTTCTCCCAGATTAGAGTATGCACTCCTAACCACTGCACCAAACAAGTATAAAACAGTAATTAATTATCATATATGGCACTGTGTGTTGTATAGTCAGGAGATCCAAAGATTGTCTCTGCAACCTTGAACCTCGGACTGGGCCTGACAACTGGCTTTTCTGGAACCCCCTGACCTCGGACAGGACTTGGACTTGCTGCCTGGAACTCCCTGACCCTAGACTGGACTTTGGTAAACCTGCTCTCTGGAACCCCTGACTTCTGGACCGGACTTTGGTCACGCTCTGCAACCTAGCCTGTGACCTGCCCTGCGGGATCCCAACCCCTGCCCTCCTGGGGAAGCTACATCAGCACAGCGTCCGTCTTGGCCTCCCTATCAAACCGGAGGGGCAGCAAACCTCACCTGAGCTTGCCCGGCCATTTCAATACCAGCATCCAGGAACTCATCAAAATCCTCGCTGAACTTCCCGGAGGCCGCTGCCAGCTCTCCGGTCTGGCCCCGCGTCGCGTGGACCACCTCTCCTGCTGACTGGTTCAGGTCAGCCGCCGCTTGGTTCAGCTCGCTCTGAGCCTCTTGGAATGACTTTGAGCTGGGAGGCAGCTAGGAGGAAACGGGAGAACTGGGTGAGTGGCTGACCACCCAAAGTCAGGACGGGGGCTCTCAGACGGTGCAGCGGCAGATCTGGCCTTCTGAAGGCGGCTGACTAGAGGAGGAAACATGTCCGCGAATGTGACAGACACTTGAGGTTAAAAACACTTCGCAAATTGAACATTCCACCTGCCATGTTTTTGCTCTTCTCTGAGACCCCTTGTGTGTAACACCTGCAACGGCACTTCTCTGTAGCGCTCCAAAACGACGCTTCTTATGCTGCCCTCCGACATATTTTTGCCACCACCAAAGGGCTGTTGTCTCAGAAGTCTTAGTCAGACCCAAAGAATAGGATGGCTTAGTTATATTTGGTTGAATGACAGAATGGTCAGTGTTTGGGGGAGGCTTTGAGGTAAAAGGTGGATCCTTCATCCTAAATAAAACAGTTGTTTTCACATATTTTTATTTATTTATTTGATTTATACCCCTCCCTCCCCACCGAAGCAGGAGGGCTCGTAAACAGACTTTATTTAGAAATAAAACAACATAATGGTTTCTGTGCGGCTCGTGTGCAAAAAAGGTACATAAGCGTAAAGGTTTCAGATAGGTATAGCTCTCTTTTCTTTAATATTCTTCACACCAGCTTAATGTCCTAACTTGCCACTTAGGCTAATAACTTCCACATAAAATTATAGAGTTGGAAGGAGGACCTCCAGGGTCATCTAGTCCAACCCCCTGCACAATGCAGGAAATTCACAAATACTTCCCCCCCACACACACACCCCAGTGACCTCTGCTCGATGCCCAGAAGATGGCAAAGGAAGCCTGTTCCACTGAGGAGCAGCTCTAACTGTCAGCCGAAAACTCTTATTTCCTCACTTGCCATGTAGTCTAATAACGTCCACAAAGCTTAAATTCCTCGCTTGCCACTTAGGCTAATAACGTCCACACAGAACATAGATTTCTCTCATGCTCCACAGCACCTCACTCAGTCACTTCACTCACTCATCTCTCTTCCCCCCTCTTCCCAACCCTCCTGACCTCCACCTCTTAGGGTTCGGCCACCGTCAAATCGCAACACGCTTCAACGCTCCCATCCAGCCGCCCTCTTTCTCGCTCGGCAGGCCTGCCTTTTTAAACCACCGCCACACACATCTCAGACCCCACGGGACATCGCGGAACGTTCCTCCGGAGAGCATCTCACCGACTCCACCAGCAGCTTCTTGCTCGATTCACCGATGCTCTTCAAGGCCACATCCACGTCCTTCTGGCCGGGCAGGCAATTCACACAGTTGTTCAGGGAGTGGGAGACAGCTTTGGCCACCTTCCGGGAAAGACAGAGGACAGCAGGAGTCAGACAGGCAGCTTTTCAGCCCCTGGACTCTGGAGTGTCCCTGGCTCCAGGGATTCCTCACCACGTCCCAAGCCCCCTGTTGCCCGCTGTTCACCTGCGCCAGCCTCTGCTGGCTCTCCGCGTCTCCCGGAGCCACCAGGGCCTCTTTGGCTTCATGGATGAGCATCGCCGACCCTTCCATGACATCCCGGGCCGAGTCCAACATGGCGTGAGCCGCCGTGGGGTCGCTGGTGGAGGCAGCCACGCCCCGGGCTGCTTGAGCCAGAGTCTTCAGAGCCTGAGCCGTCTCTCGGGCAGCAACCCCTGCGGGGGGGGGACGCAACCAGATTGACATGTGATTTATATCCCGCCCTTCACTACCCAAAGGAGTCTCAGAGCGGCTTACAAACTCCTTTGCCTTCCCCTCCCCACAACAGACACCCTGGGAGGTGGGTGGGACTGAGAGAGCCCTGAAAGAAACTGCTCTTTTTCAAGGACAGCTCTTGTCAGAACTACGGCTTGCCCATGGTCATCCAGCCAGGTGCAAGTGGAGGAGTGGGGAATCAAACCCGGTTCTCCCAGATTAGAGTCCGCACACTTCACCACTGCACCAAACTGGCCCTCGGTTAAAAGAGAGCACCGACCACCTTTCAAGACGACACAAAGCCAGTCTCCCCCTTAAGAGGCAACACGAGCAGAAGGGACTTTCACAAAACGAGAATGCAGAAACGGAACAACAGAGCTTCGCAAAAAGCAGAATTTCAGGAATTTTCATTCCACCCTTCCTCCAACCTGACAAACCTGAGCCCCCACCCCTTATTGTGTCCCCACAACAGCCTTCTGAGGTAGGAGAGTTTTATAAACTTTTTATTTTAACTTTTAATAAATAACATAGAGGGGAAAAAATTCCGACATTTGTATCAGTTCATAACAAGGAATCAAGTGCCATTTCCAAAGGGGCTCCTGCTGAGTTACAATAAATCCCTAGGCTGGGAAAAAGCCAAATAACTTCTCTATCACAGGGTGGGACAAGAAGAAGAAGAAGAAGAAGAGGAAGAGGAGGAAGAAGAGGGAGGAGGAGGAGGAGGAGGAGAGGAGATTGGATTTATACCCTGCCCCTCGGAGTCTCAGAGCGGCTTACAAACTCCTTTCCCTCCCCCTCCCCACACCAGACACCCTGTGAGGTAGGTGGGGCTGAGAGAGCTCTTTCCAGAACTGCCCTTGAGAGAACAGCAAGTGAAGGAGTGAGGAATCTAACCCGGTTCTCCCAGATTAGAGTCCATGCACTTAACCACTACACCAAACTGGTGTACACCAGAGTTATAATTCTGTAATTCAAATATGCTACTAAGAGGCTGCTCCGTCAGAGTGGGGGAACAGTGTTTAGGCAGGAAAATCTGCCTCACAGAAGAGAAGGAGCAGGGGTCTGTCATATTTGGCAGGTGTGAATGAGAGGGACTTCTTGTCTGAGGCAGGGTTTTGGACCCAGCAGGATGCCCAGGCCCTGACACTCCAGCCCAGGTGTCCCCAACGTGCTGCCCGTGGGCATCACAACACCCGCAGACACCTGTCCTGCGCCTGCCAAGTGCTTTCAGAAAGTGGGCGGGTCTAGGTAGGGCTTTAAGCCCAGCACTGCTCCTGACAGACTCTGCAAATAAAA
>NW_015160846.1:330116-332460 GCF_001447785.1 Gekko japonicus | reverse complement strand
AAGCAGAGCTTTTGCCCGAAACGTTGAAGAGCTCCCACTGGAGTTACATCTAACCTCGCTCCCTGACATGCTGTGACCAGCTCAGCCCCCTGCGGCAGCCGCTTTGTGATTGTGCCCACTGCCATGTACCAGAATCCCAATGGCGCCCACCGGCTCAAAAACTTTGGGGACCCCTGCTAAATGACGCGCTTCAGCCCTCAACCCTGTGTCTGTGGGAGGAGGCTCAGACGCCACGGGGCCCCAGCCTGGAGCTCTCCGGATCAGGCTCTCGTTCCCAGCTTCCCATATTGCTCGCTCGTGCCATTAGGTCGACTGAAGCCTGGTTCTGCAGTTGGTTGTATACCCCGCTCTTCACTACCTAAAGGGTTCTCAGAGTGGCTCACAATCACAATCTCCTACCCGTCCTCTCCCCACAACAGACATCCTGTGGGGCTGAGAGAGCTCGGAGAGAACATGTGACTGGCCCAAGGTCACCCAGCTGGCTTCACGTGGAGGAGCGGGGGAATCAAACCCAGTTCTCCCAGATTAGAGTCCGCCACTCTTAACCACTGCACCAAAACACACGTGGTGGCGAGCTAGGTGCTCCACTAGGTGGCGAGCTAGACTTATTGGGGGGGCTGAGAAAGCTGTGACTGACCCAAGGACACCCAGCTGTCTTTCTGTCGAGGAGTGCGGAATCGAACTTGGTTCCCCAGATTAGAGTCGGTTGCTCTTAACCGCCACACCACGGTGCCTCTCATGGGAGGGGTTTGAACCCGTGCCTTCCAGCTCCCAGTCTGCCACTCGAACCCATTACACCACCCTGGCAAAGGATCTGTAAACCATTTCTCCCAACGCAAAAGAAGAAGAAGAAGAAGAGAATGGATTTATACCCCGCCCTTCGCTACCCAAAGGTGTCTCAGAGCGGCTCACAAACTCCTTCCCCTTCTCCTCCCCACAACAGACACCCTGTGAGGTGGGTGGGGCTGAGAGAGCTCTGACAGGAATGGCTCTTTTTCAAGGACAGCTGTGCCAGAGCTTGTGACCGACCCAAGGTCACATCAGCAGGTGCGAGTGGAGGAGTGGGGGAATCAAACCGGTTCTCCCAGATTAGAGTCCCCACACACTTAACCACTACACCAAACTGGCTCTCCGACCCAGCCCAGGTCACACCGTCCAGTTAGCATCTCCCAAATCACCGGAGCTGCTTAACAGCAAACTTCAGGAATGGCTACCAACACACAAGGGAAACCCAGGTGCTTCACCCACGGATTTCCACCGGCCGGCCAGCATCGCTTGCAAAAGCGGGATGGCTTTGCGGCAGACAGGCAGAGCCGCCCTAATCCAATTACCTCCACAGCCGCTCTAATGAGCTTTATCAGCTGGATCCAGACATCTCCTCCCAAGCTGGCCAACCAAACAAGGCCCCTAATTGGCAAACGGCGCACAAACCGCCAGGGGAACCCTCTGAGCCACTGCCAGTCATTCCCCGCGGGAAACGCGGCTCCCTTTCTTCTCCTCCTTAGGCTGAAATGCCCGTTCTCATCACATTTTGCTTCTCGACAAAGGAATGTGGACAGGACACCCTGGGGAGCCCCTCACCAACAGCCCCCCCCCTTCCCCCAAATCCCCAGATCAGCAGATCCTCCATACTCTCGTACATAAGAGAGCTCAAAGTTGCTGAGCACATCCTGAACCTGGGCCACGAGGAAGCATGAAGGGCATTATGTCCACTTTAAATGCTCCAGCAGCCCATAAAACGCTATTGTTTGGGGTGGCAAGTGAGAGGAGGAGGAGGAGGAGGAAGAGGAAGAGGAAGAGGAAGAAGAAGAAGAAGAAGAGGAGGAGGAGGAGGAGAAGGAGGATTAAATAAACCCGGTTATCCCAGATTAGAGTCTGCTAGAGGGGGGGGGGGGCTGGGCCAAGGGCAGCCCCAGCGATGCTCCTGACCCCACCCCCCCAAGGAACATACCTTAGAGAAGCAGAGTCGGGGATGCTGCTGAGGAAGTGGAGCCGTTTGGTGTATGTGGACTCTAATCTGTGAGAATCGGGTTTGATTCCCCATTCCTCCCCATGCAGCTGCTGGTGTGACCTTGGGTCAGTCACAAGTCCTCCCAGAGCTGTTCTCTCAGGAGCAGTTTCTCTCAGAGCTCTCTCAGCCCCACCCACCTCACAGGGCGCCTGTTGTGGGGAGGAGAAGGGGAAGGAGCTTGTAAGCCTCTCTGAGACTCCTTTGGGTAGTGAAGGGTGGGGGATAAATCCAATCTCTTCTTCTTCTTCCTCCTCCACTTGCACCTGCTGGATGACCTTGGGCAAGCCGTAGTTCTGACAAGAGCTGTCCTTGAAAAAGAGCAGTTTCTGTCAG